>NC_031967.2:47286284-47403784 GCF_001858045.2 Oreochromis niloticus
TGCAGAAAGATATCATTATAATGGAGGGAGCCAAAATGCAGAACGTTGGGGCAGATTGGTAGTTAGGAGGTAATAAGAGTGCAACACCCATCAGTCCAAAGCTCAGCAGCCAAACACAGCTGATGCTGATGTTCCTGATCCTGACCCCACGGGCATTTCTTAGACTCATGTAGGTGATGGGGTGAACAACAGCCAGATAACGCTCTACACACGTCAGGAGGTGGAACAATATTTCTCCATAATAAGCAACGTTACAAACATATAATCCTACTGCCACACTCACTGAGTGATTAGTGTATGTGCCACAATACATGACCAAACACCCTAAGACCGAGACCAGCTCCATGACAGCCATGTGGTAGGTGAAGATGTCAGAGTGGGTTGCTGTTTTAATAGAGCGCTGCTGCCGCCATCTTTGGTGACCAACATAAAAGACTAGAACAAAGACAGTGAGGAGGAAGGTGATTTTCACTGTATTGAAAGGAATAAATTTGTATGAATATATGGGGCAGATATCGTCCATAACATAGTTGGAGGTGCAGTTAAAAGACATAACTGCTGTATGATGTAGGTCTGAGGAGAAAAAAAAGCAATTAGAGGGACAGACAGTAAGGGATTGACAGATCACAGTTATAATGCATCTTATTAAGAAAACAGTCTTTGACCAATTAGTAGCGCTTTACACGCAATACTGTGAGTGATAACTGGTACTTGATATAGGGTTTTTTTGTCAACAAATACTCTAACATAAAATCTTAATTGTCAACCAACATTTAAAAATAAACCACAATGACATGGGTAAGAAATTTTTGACAGTAGAAAAATATACTCAGAAAGAAAAAAAAATACAATATTTTGCTCATTCATCAAATTATCAAGGTGGTGGAGTATAATAATAAATAATTTTCTATTATCCTCTGTCATCTAGAATATGATCACATTTAATTCGTAGATTTGTTCACAAATAAATTAAAGCAAATGTCTATCTATGATACTTAAAGAAAAGTTTTCATTTCTAAATGAATATAAAAAAATTCAAATCCAAAACACATTTTGTCTCTTAATTTTAATAACTGTGTAATCCCATTCAGTGTTCTCAGATTTACCTAAACTACAAACAAGGATCTTGTCATTATAGTGACTCGATTTCACTACAGTTGCAAAGTGGAAGCAGCTATGAGTTCCACACATACTGTTAACATACTGTTTTATGTTATCAAAAATGAACTGATTTAACTGACCATGACCCACTAAATTTAATCAAGAGTGAATTACTCCTCAAAGCTGTAATAAAACCATAGCGCTGTAACTTGGACCAAAGAAAAATGGGGCTTTTAAGAGTAACCTTTGTTATAACAAAGAATAAAACAAAAATAGATTTTAAAATATTCACTGAAGTAGTTTTTTCAAAACTATTAATTACAAGTTCCTGACATATAAAGAAAGCGAGGCGAAAAAAAAGTAGATAACATACATCCAATTTTAAATTAATGTATAGTTAGCACTGCTTGAAACACTATAATCTCAGTGGCATCAGTATAAAAAGATAAATAACAGATTAAATATTTTTTGAAAAAGAAGGCATTTAAAAATTAATCTATCACCATATAATAAGATATTAAAGATCACCTTTTTGGTTGAATTGTTTCCTCTGGTTTGTGTCTCCAAACTGACCGACTGCTCCTCACTCTAAATGTGCCCTGATGCTTCTGCCCGTGTTCAGGTTGCTTAGAGTTCACAGCAGTTGAACAATGGGAGCCTTTTGCATGACTCTATAGGTGGTTACCATAAATTACAGAAGCAAATAATACTTCAGCATTTGGGTCACAGTACAGTATTGCAGGGTACATCTGTATTTTCTAACAACTATAAATAGTATATGTAGAAAAAAACAAATTCTCTTTTTCACCCCAACATGTAGGAAACCAAAAGCTGACATGGAGTTTGTGTAATTATTTCAACTGGTTTAGGTTGAGTTGTACATACGTGACAGAACAGTTTAGGATGTGCAAATAATGGGAAAAATCAACATTCTTAAAGATTGTTAATGTCTATGTTTATTTTATCAATCCATTACATCCAGAGATGCACTGTAAAATCTAATTAGTTCCCAGAACTCAAAAAAATTGAGGAAACTCGTTGCCTCAAAAAATTGAGTAAAGCTTAGCTAAAAATGACTAAGTTAGGACAACTTATTTATTTTGAGTACTCTGTACAAGCTCATTTGTTCCCAGAACTCAAAAAAATTGGATCAAGTTTACGTAAGATGACCAAGTTAGGGCAACTTACTCATTTTGAGTACACTGTACAGCCTTGTTAGTTCCCAGAACTCCAAAAAATTATGGAAACTCGTTGCCTCAAAAAAACTAAGTAAAGCTTACTTAAGAAGACTGTTAGGACAACTTATTCATTGCAAGTCTGCAGTATTAAGAATAACTTGATATTTCTGACTGTACAATACTAATTGTTTACCTACTGACAAACATTTCAAGTTCAACTAAATGAAAAAACTATTTGTGGTAACCTGAATATATAAATAATTAACAACACTTTTTGTAATGATGTTAAAATCAGCCCAACTTTTATTTTCAAACACAACAAAGTATAACAGCCAACATACTGGACATGTTCTGCTGAACAACAAACAATTATATTGCCATCACTGTTATAATCTTACAATGAAACAAAATCTCAGATGTAATTATTCTGAAAATAAGTTTAGGCCTACCACAGTTTGTTTTGTACTTACATTACTTATATAATCAAAATAAAATATTTATTGTTCTGTCACAAGTGCAGTCTCTAATTTAAACAACACATTTGTTTTCCATTCCAACACATGAGCTGGAATGTTGTAATGTTTTAAGGATGGCTTGTTTCCAGTCCAGGCATTACTGCCTGAATGACTGTCATGGATCGAGGTGATCCAAATGTAGGTGCAGAAGAAAGTCTTTAACTTCCCTTAAGTACAGTGGCAGTGGATGTGGGTTGGAGATGCAATGAGCTTGAACCTGCAGGCGACCATCTTCACTGACCACACCATCTGTGACGGAGGACTCATCTCTCCTGTTGTCCTGCAAGCAAACAATCATATTTTTTGGAACATGAACTTAATTGCTTTCTTAAAACATTTTTTTCTGCTTTTGGTATAAAACAGACTCCAATTTAGACAATCTCAGGCTCCCTCCCCACCGGAGAGGTGACATTCAATGTCCCACTTGTCAGTCTGGATAGCTGTGACCACCACCCGACACACAATAATGTCATGAAAGCATCATTTTAAAAAGGGCTATGCAAACATGGCCAATAACTTTCATTCTAATGATGTGCAAAATGATTTTGGGCACAAAACAGATTTTGCTGTTAGAAAACTTGCAGACTTCACTATATACAGTGTAGACCCTCTAAACTAAGTTTGGGGGATGTGATCTTTCAAGAAATGCAGACCAAACTGTTGTTGTTTGTTTACTTACACAGCATGTCTTGTAGAATTAACTGGAGTCACAGCAACAGCATAGTGCAGTCATATCTCAAGTCTAATAACAGAAGACAGGAAAAGATCAGTAAAGAAACAACTTCCCCAAACCAAAGCACAAATAAAACAATAAGTAAAACAGGCTGATCTAAAGTATGATTAAAGTTCAGCCTGATTAATATAAATGTCACTGACAGTTGCTAATATATTGGAAAACCAAAATACTTACTGATGTCTTTCTGTCCAACAACAGGAGTGCTGGTCCCGAGCCTCAAAGACAGTAAGAAGCAAGCAGAGGGAGAAAAAACAGAACATTTTTCAGAAACTGATTTGATCCTTAATGGCTGTGCAATCATTGTAACATAGAGTTTGCTTATGTTGTTAAATAAAAGCTAGATTTGACATTAATAGATGCCACAGATGTTCAAAAGCTGCCACAAAGCATGAAAAAAATGGAGCATTTTTGCAAATATGTGATGTCTTGATAAATCGAGCAGATATTTGAAATTTACACAGCTACATTCTCCCCTGAAAATATCTTAAAAATTTATTTTGTGACCCAGAAAAAGTAATAAGTTTTTCAGTGGCGCTCCTCCGCCATTGCCACGCTTACAAGTACACAGGCTCCGACAACCGTGGCCGACAGATGCGATCCTCCTTTTCCCCAGATGACCCCTTCTGGGTCACAAAATAACCTTTTAAGATATTTTCAGGCGAGACTGTAGCTGTGTAATGCTCAAATATCTACTTAATTTATCAAAATATCACATATTTGCAAAAGTGCTTCGACGTTTTCAGAGAGCTTTGTTATCCACCAGCGCAATAGCTGACCGGGAGGTCAAGGCTCGATAGAGTCCGCGAGCACAGCTAACTCCTGGCTTATCATTTTCAACCCCCCTGCGGTCTTTTACTGCTCAGGTTAAACATGATATATATATTTAGTTAGTTAGTTAGTTATGGCTATGGATGGAAAATATCCCCCACACCCCACCCTACCCCTCCCGAAGAATTTTGTCTGGGCTCTTATCTCACTTTTTTATTTCAAACAATCAACAGAAAATTTCACCACATAGTTTTATGTAAGGTTTTTAAGGCTGTGGTGTTAATTTTTTAAGTAACATGAGCCCAGCGGCAGCAGCAACGCTAGGCTAACACTAACTAGCTAGCAAGATTTTAAACCTGGTGCTAAACTAAGAGAAGCCACAAAATCAGTTTGAATAAGAGTAAACATTTACTCACCAAGTCAGTGTATCAGGTAAAAATCCACAGCAATGACAACAATAATATCTCCAGGTTTGCTCAATATATTCCATAACAAATGCTGGCGCCATGAACATGCGGACTGATCCGAGAGGGAGGAGGACTGTAGGGGCGATCGTGGCTCAAGAGATATCTTTATAAAGATATGAAAATATAATATAAATCTCATTGAGGTGACGACTGTTGTTAATTTGCACTTTATAAATAAAATAAAATAAATGTGAATTGGTTTTAAGGTGTTTTCTTTAAGATATACAGTGATTTTTAGGGCGATCGTGGCTCAAGAGTTGGCAGTTCGTCTTGTAATCAGAAGGTTGCCGTCTCGAGCCCCGGCTCCGACAGTCTCGGTCGTTGTGTCCTTGGGCAAGACACTTCACCCGTTGCCTACTGGTGGTGGTCAGAGGGCCCGGTGGCGCCAGTGTCCAGCAGCCTCGCCTCTGTCAGTGCGCCCCAGGGTGGCTGTGGCTACAATGTAGCTTGCCATCACCAGTGTGTGAATGTGTGAGTGAATGAGTGAATGACTGGATATGTAAAGCGCTTTGGGGTCCTTAGGGACCAGAAAAGCGCTATATAAATACAGGCCATTTAGTATGGGCAGAAATCTGTGCCATCAGAAACTGAATTTGAATAAGTTAAATTTGAATTTGAATTACTCGGATTGAATCTGAATTGTAACTTGAATGAAAGCTTTTGAAAACTGAATTTGAATTAGTTTAATTTGAAATTGAATTTATGGTTTGAAAATGAATTGATTTGCTTTGAAACTGCATTTTATCCTTTAAAAATTCAGCTCTCGAATAATTTCAGATTCACTTCTCACCATTCAGTTTCAGTTCTACAATTCAATTTCAGTTCCAAAATTCAGTTTTTTGGGACTTACATCCGGTTCCGGTTCAAGCGCAGATTAATAGAACTACAGACTGATAGCGTTACTGACGGGAATCTATAGCGTCTTGAGCTGAATTAAGACTTCAGAAGTCATTCGTCATGTCGAATGACCAGCGGATAAACTCTCAGGTTGGTAATAAATGTATTACATGTATAAGAACAAGCGTCATGTTAACAAATGATAGCCGTACAGTAACCTTTATGCTTATTGTAGCTGCTAGCTAAAAACGCTAATTTAGCCTAGTTTGCCCTGAATTCAGCTTTGACAAACAAATATGATCGACTGTTTCTAGTAGAATTCCAAAGTTGTCATCTTGTACCCTCTCAGAGCCCTGTATGCTTGCAGAGACCCCTAGAGTAGGGAAACATGCAAAACGCTGTCCAAACCTTTGTATTTTAGCTTTATTTATGTCTTACACAGCATCCCAACTCTTTAGCGAACTTAATAACTTTAGCTAAAGTGAATAGTTAGTCTTATTCATTAGTGCAGCGTTACTGGATCACCTCTGTTTGAAGTGATATAATATGATATACAACTATCACTGAAACAGCAAACTTTGTAAATAAACAACACTTCTCATTCTCTAAACGTTTGGCCACAGCTGTAGATTACACTATCAGTGCTTGTTCACTCTTGACAATAATTACATTTCTAAATTCTCTTTGTGCATTTACAGGTAAACAATATCTAATATTTTATCTAAATGACTGCTTTGTCTTTGAAAAGGTGAAGAGCCTGAGGCCGGTGACACTCCAGTTCTACTCCAAGTACATCCTTACGGTGGCTCACAGGACAAGGCCACATTCCTGTCCTGCCAGAAGAGAAGAGAAACTTCAGAGTCTTCATGAAGTTCAACCAAAACCTGTCATATTCCATATGACAGGGGTCTCAAACTCCAGTCCTCGAAGGCCGGTGTCATGCAACTTTTCCATGCCCTCGAGGACTGGAGTTTGAGACCCCTGCCGTATGGTGTTCATGCAGTTTTCTACCCCACAGTTACAGCATGTCTGACTGCCTGTTCAGCATATGCAAAAATATATGATGAGTTTAAGCATGTGATGACTAAGGCCTTCCATTATGGTGTTTGTCATCACATGTCACAGACATCTGGATGATCATTTGGAATAAACAAAAAAACAAAAAACTTGTTACTTCATCTTTTATCTTTATTATTATTTTTCTTATTTTACATTTTTCATTGTTAGGCATTGGGTTTATTTGTAGTAGTCCTTTCCAGCTTCTCTCCCTCTTCCATGTTACTGTGTCAGCTTGTCAGCATCTATTTGGGGTTGGGAGTGGAACAGGCAGTAAGGAACAGAAAGTGCCATTTAAACCAGGAGAGGTTCTTATATTTCAGAAGAAGGGATTAATTCAAAAGAAATGACCTCAATGCCATATTTTATTTAGGAACCCTAGAGAGCACTTTGCAAATAACACATTCTTATAATTTCACCCTCACATGAGCCAAGCTACGACTGTCAGGGAAGGTGATGTAGGTACAGAGCATGTGAGAGTGGTTAAGTTAATGTCTCTTGTCTAGATGAAGGCACAGGAGGGATCAATGGCACGGCGTAGAGATTCAGTATCTTCAGTCTTCAGTGGGCACTCCATTTCTGGCACAAAACACCTGTAAAAGATGGTCGATTTAGGAGGTCACCCGACAACTTCAGCCTGTCAAACATAGCAATGGAGCAGTATGTTTAAAAAAAAAAAAAATCTAATTAAGCATGCACTCAGTACCCTAAGAATTATTATGATAGTTAAACACAGTGATAGTTGTATATCATATTATATTACTTCAAACAGAGGTGATCCAGTAATGCTGCACTAATGAATTAGACTAACTATTCACTTTAGCTAAAGTTATTAAGTTCGCTAAAGAGTTGGGATGCTGTGTAAGACATAAATAAAGCTCAAATACAAAGGTTTGGACAGCGTTTTGCATGTTTCCCTACTCTAGGGGTCTCTGCAAGCATACAGGGCTCTGAGAGGGTACAAGATGACAACTTTGGAATTCTACTAGAAACAGTCGATCATATTTGTTTGTCAAAGCTGAAATCAGGGCAAACTACGCTAAATTAGCGTTTTTAGCTAGCAGCTACAATAAGCATAAAGGTTACTGTACGGCTATCATTTGTTAACATGACGCTTGTTCTTATACATGTAATACATTTATTACCAACCTGAGAGTTTATCCGCTGGTGATTCGACGTGACGAATGACTTCTGAAGTCTTAATTCAGCTCAAGACGCTATAGATTCCCGTCAGTAACGCTATCAGTCTGTAGTTCTATTAATCTGCGTTTGAACCGGAACCGGATGTAAGTCCCAAAAAACTGAATTTTGGAACTGAAATTGAATTGTAGAACTGAAACTGAATGGTGAGAAGTGAATCTGAAATTATTCGAGAGCTGAATTTTTAAAGGATAAAATGCAGTTTCAAAGCAAATCAATTCATTTTCAAACCATAAATTCAATTTCAAATTAGACTAATTCAAATTCAGTTTTCAAAAGCTTTCATTCAAGTTACAATTCAGATTCAATCCGAGTAATTCAAATTCAAATTTAACTTATTCAAATTCAGTTTCTGATGGCACAGATTTCTGCCCATAATTTAGTTACTGATTACTTTTTTCAAGTAACTTGACCAACACTGATTACATCTTAGTATTCAAACGGCTTGTAATTCAGGACAGGTGTTCATTCAAATTAAGCAGTGTCATGCAGCCTGTGTGTACATTGAGCAGTTTGATGGGATTTAATTCATAGCATGTGTGTGAGGATTTTACTATGCATCCAGTATCAACTCTGCTTCCATTATTATTAGAAGAGTTATTGTAACCCTGATACATATTGCAAGCCATAATTCTTAAATGCAGTGTATATAATGTATAATGTGTATGTATATCAATATTTAACCCTCTCTGTCTTAAATATATATGGTTAGATCATCTATGATGTCCCACACACTAATTTCAAATTTCATTTATAACGGTTAATGTGCACCTCTGTTTTAGAGCACAGGACATCTGTTCTGTAAAGTCTCACATAGAGTGACAATGATGTCTCATAACATGAGAATAAATATGACATGATCGTGGACAATATGAACTGGGGGCTGCATTAAGTCATGCATGTAAATATGTTTCAAGTATTTTTCAGTTCTTTGTTTCAGAATTTGTTGACATTATTGACTTTTATCCTTCAGATGCAGATGTACGGATGAGTGTTGTCTTGTCGAGGTGGCTCTCCTATGTTATGCTATATGTTTATGAAGTGGCTGTTTGGTTTCTCCATTATAGAGGTCAGAGCGCTCTTCGTTGCACTCCACAGCACACACTATGTTGTTTGCCTTGTGGTTTGCCAAGTGCACTTCGATGTCGTGATTGGAGAAATTTTTCCTGAGTTTCTCTGCTTCTACATAAAGGAAGACAATATTTTTCCGTTTGTCAATTTGGCTACGTTCACACTGCAGGTCTTAATGCTCAATTCAGATTTTTTGATCAAATCCATTTTTTTTGTCTGGTTGTTCACACTACAAATAAAATGTGACAGCAAACGCGCTCTAGTGTGAAGCCTCAAAGTGGCCCGCATGCGCAAAAGAAGACGTCACACACAACACACTCTGTTTAGACCCAGACCAAACAGTATTGTTTGACTGATGGCCCTTAATATAAAGACTTGTTTCGGACTTTACGTTTCCCAATTTTGCTTTAAGTTACAAAGTCATTTTGTTATTTACATATGGCCTAATAATGATCCTTATTGCTGTTTTAGAGAGGAGCGGTGCTTCAAAGGATAGTTGCAGATTTCTGTCAGAATCTGCAGATTATACAGTACAAATAACATGTTCACGTTTCTCCAACGTTGTCTTCCCAACAGTTTCACTGACATCTACACTGGATGGCCAGGAAGCGTTCACGATGTCTTCTCCGGTGCTGATAATTGGCGTCTGGCTTGTGTCAGTGACTTAAAAGACAGATTTAATGCGACATGACCGTTCAAACAGCAGTCGCTTTCTAAAACATCAGATATGTATCGGATTCAGTACCACATATCAAAGTGACCCAGGTAGGATTTGAGCTGTTCACATTGTCATACCATGATCGGATATGGGTCGCATAGGGTCAAAAAAGTCAGATTTGATGCGCTTTCGCCTGCAGTGTGAACGTAGCCTTTGTTTCTTCCTAGTTGGTGTTTGAACTAGGGAATGTTTTTATTGCTTAAACAATTGTGTTAAATAAAATAGCCTAAGGTAAGTCAGCAAATGATGTTGAATAGGTTGTCACATTTACAAGATAAAACAAGACTTTCATGTTTCTATGGTAAACCTAAGTGAATCATGTAGGATCTGCGTGAAACTCAATTTATTTTGTTCTTGTGTAGATAGCATGATGCTATCTAGTAAGAGTGGTTAGTTACCTGGACTCACAAAATTTACAAGATCACTGGGGTTATAAGAGGCAGACAACCATACAGACACCACATGTATGCTATTGCTACATATGGTGGTTTAACCAAACCACAAAACGTAAAGAAACGTAAAGAAAAATCTTTAACCAGCTTTGTAATCATAGCTTTCCTACTTTTTTAAAGCCTGGTTTGACAGCTTAGTGGCACGGTGGTTAGCACTGTTGCCTGGGTTCAAATCCACAACCTGGCTGAGTTTGCAGTAGGTTCTCTCTGGGCTTTTTGGTTTCCTTCTAGTTAAAAGTCATGCAGTTATTGGGGTTAGGTTAATTGGTGATTCAAGATTAGCCACAAACGTGAGTTCAAATGGTTGTCTGTCTTTCTGTGTTAGCCCGGAGATAGACTGTGGAACTGTTCAGGGTCCACCTCAGGCCCCAGCCTCCCCCACAACCATGACAAAGATTAGCAGAAGTATAGAGTGATTGTTGTTATAAATCCAAGAATTTTTTGTTAACCAGACCCTAGACTTTGTTGAACACTCCAAAAAACAACTCTTGAAATGAACTTAAAATAATCATAGAAAGGATTTTATCTTAATAAATGTCTTTGTAATAGCATTAGGTAGTTTTAGTGGACTAATGTTATTTGCACTGGATTAACTCAATTGAATTAAATTGGACTCAATTGCAGTGAGTAAGCTGATTCATCATTAATTAAGCTGGTCCAACTCAAGTACATTAAGATGGAATAACAGAATTGGTAATATATAATGCCATATAGTGCTAATATAAAGCCATTTAATCACGTGGAAATTCTTTGCATCATTTTTTTAACGTTCAGTCAAAGAGTTATTTTTTTTGAGTGTATCATCAAAATGTGTGCAGCAGAGAATAAAATGTAAAATGAACTGTTTAGAACATGTGGTGGTCAAATGTATGCATTTTTCACTTAGTGAGGAATAGAAGAGAATGAGACAGAAAATATTCTTAAACTGTTTATTTTCATTCAGCTTATCAAATAGACTCTCTATTACAATAAAGTATCACAATGAAATAGAAGTTACAGTATGTATAACCCACACTGCACATTAATTTGTGCTGTACATCGATATCATGACAACTATAAGCTGATTTCTACACATTTTTAATAACATAAATTTAAATAATCTACTGATATTAAAATGAATTTTAAATGATGTCATAAGAATGCTGCATGTCTCAGCTAAACATAGCTTTGAACTTACCAAAGAAGCTAATCAACATAATCAGAGAAAATATCATAAACCTATACAAATTATTTGCTATAATAAAAACTCTGAATGTGAACAGAAAAATAGGAGCTACCCCCCATTAATTCTTTAAAAGGTTAATAACATGAACTATTAATGCTTAATTTATTTTTCTCATGTATATGCGCTAAAAGTACAGCAAAACCCCTACATGACCTAAAAGCACTACAGCCTGCCTTCATTATCTGTAGCTGATTAATTTGATACAAAAATGTGTTTTCAACGTTCTGTCATGAAGATGTGAAAGTTCTGTCCCATTAGTTTTCAAACTTATGAATACTACAGAGATTAGCGGAATGATTACTGCCTGCCAGGCCTTATAAGAGCATACACTTTAAAACATCCTGCCAAGTACAATTGAACAACATATGTAAACACATGCAAAGCACAAACAAGCATTGTACAAACAATAAAGGTGATTTGTGCTGTCATTTGCATAGCCAGCAGCCATGATTCTATATATGACATGAAAACTTTTGGAAGTCAAATCATTTAGTCTGTTTTCCAATTTTTTCCAACAAAGACGAATGCCAGCATGTCTATGATGTCAAATCTAGTAACAAGTCCCAACGTGTATCTTATAATTACTTTCTTTTATGTGCAGCTGACGAAATAGTGCTTCTTCAAGACTCCGTTTTAGATAGGATTGACCTTTCCTTTTTTTTGTCATGCATAACTCTCAAATGTTGGATTTAAAAATACACTTACATTAGCACTGCTAAATTACCCCCAAAGACCAGAGCTGTGTTAAATACATAAATAAATATAAATATCAAAACCAATTTGATTATCACTATCTTGTGGAAAAAGAGAAGTAAAAGGTTTTATGATCATCTATGATCGAGGTTTTGTGTTTATTTATTTTCCCGTTAATAGGACAGCATCAGCTCTGGGCTTACCTCCATACACCTCCATACACCTCCAGCCCTCTCCCTCCTCTGGGCAGGGCTGATCACAACCTGGTCTACCTCCAGCCCCTTTACAGACCTGCTGTCCAGAGACAACCTGCAGCCACAAAAACGGTCACAACATGGACAAGGGAGTCGGAAGAGACTCTGCAGGGATGCTTCGAGTCAACTGACTGGGATGTTCTTTGTGATTCCAATCAGGACAATATTGACAATCTGACAGGCTGTGTTACAGACTATATCAACTTCTGTGTGGACACTGTGGTCCCCCCAAAAAACATTCTGTGCTTCCCCAACAATAAGCCCTGGGTTTCCAAAGACATCAAAGCAACCCTGAACAAGAAAAAAAGAGCTTTCAGAAATGGTGACAGAGATCAGCTGAAACTGGTGCAGAAGGAGCTGAAAGCCAAGATTGCAGAGGGTAAAGAGTCCTACAGACAGAGGCTGGAAAACAAACTGCAGGAAAACAACACCAGGGAGGTGTGGAATGGAATGCGGGCTATCACTGGCCTGAGACAAAAGAGAGGTGTTGGGATGGATGGGGACGTCGAAAGCGCTAACAACCTAAATCTACACTTCAATAGGTTCGACTGCCCTGCGTCTCCTGTCTCCACACCCAGCTCTTCCCATCTTCTCCTTTCTCCTCCCCCCTCTCCTGCCCCCTCAGACTGTCTCACTCTGTCCCTCTCAGCAGACGACATCAAAAAAGAATTGGGCAGATTCCACTCCAGCAAAGCTGCTGGCCCTGACAGTGTCAGTCCCAGGGCCCTCAGGTGCTGTGCTTCCCAGCTGTCTGGAGTTCTACAACGGATCTTCAACATGAGCCTGGAAATGCAGAGAGTCACATCACTCTGGAAGACATCCTGCCTGGTTCCTGTCCCTAAAAAGATCAACCCGTCAACCCCCAGTAACTACAGGCCAGTGGCTCTGACCTCACATGTCATGAAGACGCTGGAGAGACTCATCCTGAAACATCTGCGTCTGCTGGTGGAGCCCTGGCTGGACCCCCTGCAGTTTGCTTATCAACCTCGTATCGGCGTGGAGGATGCCCTCATCTACCTGCTGGACCAGGCTTATTCTCATCTGGACATTGTTGGGAGCACTGTGAGGGTCATGTTCTTTGACTTCTCTAGTGCTTTTAACACGATCAGACCATCACTGCTGGGGAATAAGCTCACGGAAATGCAGGTGGACGCCCCACTGGTAGGTTGGATTACGGACTATTTAACAAGTCAACCACAGCATGTCCGACTGAAGAGCTGCCGCTCAGATAACATCCTGAGCAGCACTGGGGCGCCGCAGGGGACGGTCCTATCACCCTTCCTCTTCACTCTCTACACATTTGACTTCAGGTACAAGTCTCAGTCATGCCATCTGCGGAAATTCTCTGATGACTCTGCCATCGTGGGCTGTATCAGGGATGGACAGGAGGAGGAGTACAGGAGTGTAGTGGACAGCTTTGTCGAGTGGTGTGAGCTAAACCACCTACAACTTAACATCACAAAGACAAAGGAACTGATTATGGACTTTAGGAAGCAGGCTCCTCCTCCTACCCCTGTCACCATCAGTGGGGCTGATGTGGAGATCGTTGAGGACTGCCGGTACCTGGGGGTACACTTGGACTGTAAACTGGACTGGACCAAGAACACCAATGCTATCTTCAAAAAAGGGCAGAGTCGGCTTTTCCTACTGAGGCGACTCAGGTCCTTCAATGTTGGTAGGAAAATGCTGACCATGTTCTATCACTCGGTGTTGGAGAGCGTCGTGTTCTTTGCAGCTGTGTGCTGGGGAAGTGGGGTGAAGACAGCTGATGCCAACAGGCTGAACAAACTGATTAGAAAGGCTGGTTCTGTCCTGGGTGTCAGACTTGAGAACCTGGAGGAGGTGTCTGAGAGGAGAATGCTAAAAAAGCTTCTTTCTATCATGGACAACCCCTCCCACCCCATGCACGCCCCCATGATGGACCATCGGAGCAAACGCAGCAAAAGACTCATTGCCCCGAAATGCAGAACTGACCGCCACAGGAAATCCTTTGTACCGGTGGCAATAAGACTGTTTAACTCTTCCTCACTCTGTAGGTGATTCTCCTGAGACTATTACCTATGTTATTCTGTTCCCTCCAGACCGTGCAATATTACCCAAGAGTACTTATTGAATATTTGTTTTCATCCCCCCATCATACGCTGCTACTCCCTTTATTCTATTGCACAATACTTTGTCACTTTCTAGAATCGCCTGCACTGATAGTTAAGTTATTTATTCACCAGGATATAGTTATGTATATTACTTTGTTAGAGTTATCCGATACTATGTCTTGCACTATCCTTGCACTGAGGGAGAACGTGCACTACAAAGACCAATCATATATTTCATACCAGGCTTTTTAATGAAATAAGTGCGCATGCAGCCTGTTACAGTCGCTCCTGCTTTTTCTCTTAGTTTAGCTCTGTTTTCTTACGTATTCTTTTTTTTCTGACTTGTATTTTCATCCATTTATTATCTTTCACCCAATCATGTGGATTGAGAGAGTTTTTGTTCTTCTGGTGGCCGTGGAACTATTACTTTTATCAAGGAACGGGACCGCGGCACATCTCCTACACGCATGGACTGTTTACTCCAGAGATCAGCTGATCGCCCTGATGCTGGCCAGACCCGCAGAAGTACCTGCTGAAATTTGGAGAAAAACACATCGGGGATGCAGAGGTCAAGGACAGAAGAGAAGAAAGAAGGAGACGGTGAGACAGCGGAGGCTCGAAGCGAGGAGGAGGTATAAACCGTGTCTGCCGTCTATCGTAATGGGAAATGTGCGATCGTTATCAAATAAAATCGACGAGCTCTCAGCACTGGTACGGAGTCAGAGGGAATACCGAGAGTGTAGCCTGATATGTTTCACTGAATCATGGATGCACCAGGACATTCCCGACGAGAATGCTTCCGTGGAAGGCTTCCACACTGTTCGGGCGGACAGGGACACCATCACTAGCGGTAAGCGGAAAGGAGGTGGACTTGCTGTTTTAGTTAACAACCGGTGGTGTAACCCTGCCAACATAATCAAAGAAAGGATTTGTTGCCCGGACATTGAACTGTGTGCTGTTGGACTCAGGCCGTATTATTTACCCAGGGAATTTACTCATGTCATCTTGGTGGCTGTATATGTTCCTCCCTCTGCTAATCCCACAGCTGCATATGACACTATCCACTCTGCCATAGCCCGGTTACAGACTCAGCACCCGAGTGCCTTTATTGTGATCTCGGGTGACTTCAACCATGTATCACTGGACAATACACTACCAACATTCAGACAATATGTGGACTGTCCCACCAGGGGACATAGACCTATTGTATGCTAATGTCAAGGATGCATACAGCTCCTCCTCCCTCCCCCCACTTGGTAGGTCAGATCATAACCTGATTCACCTCACCCCCCGCTATGTGCCAATTGTGAGGAGGGAACCTGCGACCACGAGGAGCATCAGGAGGTGGTCAGAGGAGGCCTTAGCGGAACTACAGGGCTGTTTCGAGGTGACCAACTGGGAAACACTCTGTGATACACTCAGTAAGCCCATTGATGTCCTCGGCGTGAGGCTCACAGACTACATAACTTTCTGCACCGACTCCATTGTTCCAGCTCAGACTGTTCACTGTTACCCAAATAACAAGCCGTGGGTGACTAAGGACATCAAAGCCCTCCTCAACAACAAGAAGAGGACTTTCAGAGGGGGCAATAAAGAGGAGGTCCAGGTGTTACTAAAGGACAAGATCAGAGAGGCTAAGGACAATTACAGGAGGAAGCTGGAGTGGAAACTCTAGCAGAACAGCATGAGAGAGGTGTGGAAGGGCATGAAGACCATCACTGGATTCAGGCCAACCAACAGCAGGGGAGCTGAGGGAGGTGAGAACAGGTGAGAATCTGTTTTTCAATAGATTCGACACCACAGTGTCTGCTCACACCCCCACAACCTCACCTGTAGTCAGCCTGGAACCCAGACCCACACCACTGTGCCAGCCTCTCTCTTCACATGGCGCTGTTGCCTCCTGTGAGATTCCTGACACCCCTCCCCCACCCATCACCTTCACTCAATACCAGGTTGAGATGCAAATGAGGAGACTTCACTCAGGCAAGTCTGCTGGACCAGACAGAGTGAATCCCTGCGTCCTCAAGGCCTGTGCCCCCCAGCTGTGTGGAGTCTTTCATAAACTGTTTATGCTGAGTCTGAGTCTGCAGAGGGTCCCAGTGATGTGGAAGACATCATGCCTCGTCCCTATTCCAAAGACGCCACGTCCCAGTGGCCCCCAGGATTACAGGCCCGTGGCACTGACCTCCCACATCATGAAGACCCTGGAAAGGCTCATCCTGGACCAGCTGCGACCCATTGTCAGACCACATCAGGATCCCCTTCAATTTGCCTATCAGCCTCGTCTCGGAACTGAGGACGCCATCATTTACCTGCTCAATCGTGTCTACACCCATCTGGATCACAATATGTACGTCTCCCACAGTGTGTGTCTGACAAGGTAATCAGCAGCATAGGGGCACCACAGGGGACTGTCCTCTCTCCCTTCCTCTTCACCCTCTACACCACAGACTTCAGCCACTGCACAGAGACCTGCCATCTTCAGAAGTTTTCTGATGACTCCGCGGTGGTTGGATGCATCAGCAGGGATGATGAGACAGAGTACCGGGCTGTGGTCGACTCGTAGTGTGAGCAGAATCATCTGCAGCTCAACGTGGGAAAGACCAAGGAATTAATAGTGGACTTCAGGAAGACGAGGAAACACTTGACCCCTGTTTCAATCCAGGGGGTCAATGTTGACATTGTGGAGGACTATAAACACCCTGGAGTACACATTGACAATAAACTGGACTGGGCTAAAAACACCACAGCACTTTACAGAAAGGGCCAGAGTCGTCTCTATTTTTTGAGGCGACTGAGGTCCTTCAACATCTGCCAGAAAATGCTCAGGATTTTCTATGAGTCTGTTGTGGCCAGTGCGATCCTCTATGCTGTTGCATGCTGGGGGAGCAGGCTGAGGGTCGCAGATGCCAACAGACTCGATAAACTGATCCGTAAGGCCAGTAATGTTGTGGGGATGGAGCTGGACTCCCTCAAGGTGGTGTCGGAGATGCAGATGTTGTCCAAGATAAAGATAATGTTGGATAACACCTCCCACCCACTCCATGACATGCTGGTCAGTCACAGGAGCACGTTCAGTGAGAGACTGAGATTACCGAAAAGCACCACTGAACGACACAGGAAATCATTCCTGCCTGTGGCCATCTCCCTGTACAACTCATCCACTTAACACACTGTTTACTGCAACAGCTACATGTTTCTTTTTTAGCTATTTATTAATAAGTGACTTTATGTATATATATATATATATATATATGCCTGTATATATTGTGCTATTCTTAGTTAGTGTATTGTCTGTCTTTGTTAATGTTTGTTTGTAATGGAGCACTGTAACAAAAAAAATAATTTCCCCAAGGGATCAATAAAGTATTCTGATTTCTGATTCTGATAAGATGGTAATTTAGCTCACATATGGAGACAGCCTCAAGTGGCCACTGGAGGAACTGCAGTTTTTGGAACTTCTTACATATCATTTTTCAGTTGTAGTCATTGGTGCCTGGTGCTCTTTAAAAGGAAAGTACTCTGTGCTGTTCCTTGTGATTAGATAAAATTCCTGAAATTAAAATATAAAAAAGAAACTTTGAGAGTGTCAGAAATAATAACATAATTTTAAAAAATAATTTCATTGTTTTCTGACCAAATTTGTTACGTCCTATGGCGTGTTTGCAGAATGTAACCAAGACCCCTCAGCTCCACTTTATGGCCAGTAAAAGCAGATCACTGGCTGGTTCATTCAGAGGGAAACTCTTACATGAGACTTGGTCAAGTAACTGCAAGATTTTGTGACTCCATGAATGCCTAAAAAGATAAATTAAAAGGCATTGCACACTCACTAACCATGGAAATACAGTTTTCCCAATGCCATAAAGGGCTTTATTTACTGGCAGCGAGAAGAGCAACAGTTTTAGGTAATATGACTCACATTTATTAATTAAATTTAATCTACCTGATAACACTTATATGTACTTTAATCTTAAGACTGAGACAAAGGCAAAATGACAAAGTATGAAGGAAAACAGTCAAGAGCTAGAAGCTTAAATATAGAATCTCTCCTGTCTCTCCATGTTTATCTGCTTTCCCAACTAATCCTCATTCCTCTCTCTGTCTCGTTTCTGCAGGACAGTGTGATCTGCCCTCAGCTTGAACCATATGTGAATCAAATTAACACCATAGTTCACTGCTTTTCACCCAATCAGACCTAAAGAGGATTGACCACTTTCATTCACTATAATTGTCTTGGTTTATGTGCTTGAAGAAACAACATATGGAAGCAGAAGGATGTTTTTAATGGGATGTGTATGTAAATGTGGATGGTTGGAAACTCTTTTCACCATTAGCAGAATAATGTACACCAAGTTTCATTGACTACAAGCTCACTAGCCTGGATTACTGTACCCTGAAATTACAGAAACAACCAAACCTGCATCTGGATTTCTGGCATTCTTCTTTGGGTGTGAAATGTTGACGTGCTTTTCCAGAGATCTAGCATCCGTCAAGAGTTATCACAAGGAGTTCATATGAAAATTTGATCCTTTTCTGTTGATTACATAATAAAATAAAAGGGTGAGTGTCACATCCCCATAAATGAGGCCTGGGGGAAGGTGTGGGGAACAATAACAAACAGGACCTGGAAAGAATGAGAAGGAAGCCAAACAGGGGAGTATGGAATATATTATGGTTTTATTTTGAATTCTCTTAACACAAAGAGACGGCAACGCCGCTTTATCAATAAGAACGAAAAGGAAAAATGGTCACAACTCAGTCTTATGTTTCTAATGAAAGTGGAAGATCAAGCAAACAAACAAAACAAGCACTTCCGAGGCCCAGAAGCACACCCTGATCACTAGCAGCGGCACATCGTACTGCTGCCCACTCTACTCAGTAAACCTCCCCACTCCCACAACTCCAAACCACAGCAAAGACAACCACGTCATAGGACTTTTCCATTCCCTAGAAAGCAGTGCAAAGACACAGAAAAGCCGACCCGCACGACACATTTCTTCCCTAACTTATATAACATCTTAACATCTTAAATGCCAAGTCGATCCAGGGACAAAACCAGTGAATGAGCAGCAGCTGCGTCCTGGAGAGAGGGCAAAGAGAGAAAGAGAGACAGAGAGAAAGAGCAAGAGAGTAGGAGAAGGAGGTGGAGAGAGAGCAACACCACACCCACACACTCCCACTGCCTCACAGGATGTAACAGTGAGACAAGGAGCTTACAAAAAACAAACAAAAATACATCTGGACCCTTGTATCCAAACAAAGAGCCCCTTCCCCTGGCTGCAGAGCGGAAAGAGGGGTGTGTTTGGAGGTTTACTCTCACCAGGCTGCCACTTGCAGAGGAAGGCCCACCAACATTCCCCATACTACAAATCCCTTGCCTGTAGATTCTGTTTGTATATGTTAATGCCTGACCTCCATATTATAATTACATTCCACTTTGTTTTTATATTAAATCCATATTTATTTATTTTTATTAGATAGGGGCTGTCCCTGCCATCTAAACTGAAACTGAACCAAAAGATAGAACATCTGCCAACAACACATGACAAGGGTCTTGAGTTTTACACAAACAAACCATAACAGTTTGCTTTTTTCAGACCTGGGTTTGGTAGTATAACCTTAAATGAGCCCCATTTAACTGGAGTATCAGATGTTTTCACAGATTATGTGTGCTAATGACATCAGCATGAGATCATTAATGCTTATGTCAGCATTGTTCATATGGAAATTTAGTGTGGTGTATTCATTTTCAGTATCATTGGAAATTCATATAATATTGTATCGAAAAAAATATTTTAAAGAGCTCGACCAAAGAAAGTGCTTAGGTCTCCCAGTGACCAATATATTGCTTGAAATTTTAATGACAATGCAATGGAATCTAAAACTTTTTCTTGATTCATGTGACGCAGACCTTTGACCTATGACCTTGAAGCATTATATAATAAAATTGTGTATTTTATTACCTTTGCTCACATGGTTGTAGTAGAATTTGCTAGAATCATTGTTTTTTAATGTAAAAATTGGTGTGACCTTGAGCTCAACCTCAGCAAAATTAAATCAGCTTGAGCCTTTTTTGGTATCTACCATTAGACTAAAATAAAAAATGATGTCTTTATAGCTGTTGCAACTAGACTGCTAAAAGACAGTAAGATAGAGAGACATATAGAACCAATTACATAATTCCTCCCTCCAAGGGGAGACTAATGTAGAGACTGGACTGTAAAAGACTGGGTGGCTGTTGATCATTTGGTAGCCCAGGATATGCAGAAGCTTTAAAAAGTTGCAGTTGTATAGCAGGTACATGAGGTGCTATTTCTTGGACAGTTTCAGTGACTACAATGACATAAAACAGTGCCCTGTTAAAAAATATGATGTTCTGCAAAAACATAGGTTTATAGGACAGCAATGAGCAAGTTATGATTCTCAACATTTAACTTTAAAGTGTTAGCCCGATCTAAGCCTGATCTATGTTATCTATATGTTGTTCCTATTTAATCCAATTAATGACTAGCAACTGTAAAACAATGAGACTAAACTAAAGACAAACCTGCATTTTAAATATATCTAGGCTATCATGGGGAATTCAATTCTTAAGAGTATACCTTCTCTCTCCTCCTTCCTCCCTTCATGTAAACCTTTCAGTCTGCAGGTTGCTGATTTGTACTGCTCTGCCTGCAAGTGCGCACTGTGTGAGGACTGTCTTCCCGACCATGCAGAGCACCCTAAGGTTGCCCTCAGCCAGGCCCTCGAGCAGCAACGCAACAACCTGCAGGAAAGACACTGTTCAGGACAAGTACAGGTTGAAATACCTGATACAACATTAACAGCCCCTCCGCAAACCACTACCTGGACACACAACGAGGGGTTTGTGTGTCCCAGGGATCCCAGGGGCTATGTTGTCTGCGGGCATGACAAATTGGTCCTAGGTGAGGGACCAGACAAAGAGCGATTCAAAAGACCCCTATGAGAAGATCATCGGGGGAACAGTTTATCCTGTCTGGCATGCGGTTACCAGTGCCCCGCCCTGGAGCCAGGCCCGGGGAGGATGCCTGAGGGTGAGCGTCTGGTGGCCGGGCTTTCTTATTAGACTTCTGTGCAAACCACAGTTTGGCCATAACGAACACCATGTTCGAAAATATTTCATTACATTTATTTATTTATAAAGCACATTTAATAACAACAGAGAGTTGACCAAAGTGCTGTACAAAATAATAATTAAACAATGACATTAACATCAACAACAGGTAAGAACATTAAAAGAAATTTAGGATAAAAGAATTGGTAACTCTCATCCAGTATCGAAAGCCAAAGTGAAAAAATGTGTTTTAAGATGAGATTTAAAAAGAGTGACAGTTGGGGCCTTTCTAATGTGGAGAGGTAGATCATTCCACATTTTCGGCGCCACAACCGCAAATGCCCAATCTCCTCTATGAACCATCCTAGAATTGTGTAAGGTAAGCAGTAAACGATCACTTGATCGAAGGGCTGTAGAGGGCGTATAAAGCTGCAAAAGGTCAGACAAATAGTCCGGTGCCTGGCCATTTAGTGCTTTACAAGTCATAAGTAAGATTTTGAATTTAATTCTAAAACGCACTGGAAGCCAATGAAGGAAAGCAAGCACCGGCAAAATATGCATGTCCATAACTGCATGTGGCACCAGGGAGCTCAAGGCCACAGGTCGATGATCGATTTTGTAATCGTATCATCAGACCTAAGGCCATATGTTCTGGACAATCAGGTAAAGAGAGGGGCTGAGCTGTCAGGTACCAACAGGCGCTATAGAAAAGCGCTATATAAGAACCAGTCCATTTACTATAGTCACAAATGTTAGACAATGTGAAAGGTTTACATAATTGTATTGGAGAGTATAATGTCTTACCCATTCTGTATCATATTAAGTAACCAGTGCTAAATATGTCTACTCTGATAAACATGATGACAACTGTATGTTGATTCCTACACATTTTTACTAACATAAATGTAAATCAAGAATGTACTGATGATGAAATGAAGTTTAACTATCATAATGAAGATGCTGGATGTCTCAGGTACATACTTTTTTAACTTGCCAGGGAACCTAATCAACAAGTTCAGTAAAAATATTACAATATATACATAGTATCACAAACATACACAAATAATTTGCTATATTACAAAGCCAGAATGTGAAGAGAAATATTTTGGAGCTACACCCCACTAATACTGTAATGTTAATAAAATAAAAATGTATGCTGTCTTTTATTTTCTCATGTATGTGTTCTTACAGTACAGCTAAAAACAAACAAACCCCACAGCGTCAAAAAGCAACCTGCCTTATTTATCTCTAGCTGGTGAATGCAAACATGTTTTCAACCTTATATTAATGATGATGTGAAGGTTCTGTCCTATTAGTTTTCAAGCTTAAAATACTACAGAGTTTAAGTGAATGATTACTGCCTGCCAGGCCTTACATGAGCATAGACTTTAACTTTGATAACATCCTGCCGAGTACAGTTGGACAACATATCTAATAAATTGTTTATATACAAACACACAGAAAGCAAAAACAAGCATTGTACAAACAATAAATCAATTTCTTCCGCCATTTGGATGGCTATTATTTTTGTTATTTGAAATGTATACTTTTTAAAAACAAGTAATTTATTCTGTGTTGCATCCACCACTCCCCTGCTTTAAAAATACACATTGTCATTGGCACATTGATGAGGTTTGACGTAAACACGGTTACACCAAACTTCATCACTGTGGACAAATGGTGAGTGACTTACCATTTGTCCACAGTGATGAAGTTTGTGCTCTTAGTGCTCTTAGTTAAAAACTCTCCAAAAGACCAGAATTTTGTTAAATATCAATAAAGCCATGAAAATTAATTTGATCATCATAATCTTTAGGACACAGGACAGTATCAAAAGCCTACAAAGCAATGACTGTAGAAAACCTGGACGACGCCACAGCTCCCCAAAAATGAAGCCAAAACGTCTCTATCACCCCTGGTGTCTGGCTGCAGTATAGGTCATAAACCCCGCCTCCTCCATGTTAGCGGATGGGACTGGGGTCAGACTAAAATAAATTTATTGTCCTCAGATAATTTTTTTCCAAAGATTCTTTCTTTTGTTTTCAATAGTTCTCATCACGCTGATTGATCTCCAAGGGGTCTCCGTTCCCATAAGTTTGATTCTAATTCCTACCGCGCTGATGTTAAATTGGGGTGAAACGTCATCATAGCAGCTTTGACTGGCAGCTGCAGTCACGGAGAAACTTGCGTATCTCTGTTCGGGAATAGCAGATAGAGCGTAGGCTCTGAGAGGAGGGCCAGCGTTTACATTACGAAAACACGACCGACTGTTTTAACCTGACAGTTTGAGTTTGGTGGTTCTGTTGTCTTTGTGATTACAGGAGCTGCCCTCAGATTCAGACCTCAGCACCACCCAATGACAGCAGACAGATCATCCAACATGTTCACATGTTAACTGCAAAATGAACTGATGAAAATAGTACGAAGGTTAAAGTACCACATGTGCTGTAGTGAAAGCTGCAGCTTTATTGATAAAGTTAAAGACAAAAAATCTAAAGGATTAATCACCCATGTAACAGTGTCACTATACAGTGACTTTCCCACATTTTGTCACATTACAGCCACAAACATGAATCAATTTTATTGGAATTCCACCTGAAAGACCAATACAAAGTGGTATACACATGAGAAGTGGAACGAAAATCATACATGATTCCAAACATTTTTTTTTTTACAAATAAATAACTGCAAAGTGGGGTATGCATAATTATTCAGCCCCCTGAGTCTTCTTCTTCTTCTTTCAAGTTTAACGGCAGCTTGCATCCAAAATTGTTGCATTACTGCCATCTCCTGGCTTTTAATCTTCCGTCACTCCTGAGTCCTCAGATCCTCTTGATGAGACCAGTATTCCTCAAAAAACCAAAAAACCACCCCTTTCCCTTCTCCATGACTTAACTTATTAACCACTTGTTCAAACGTAAGTTCCATTCCACCACCGATCACTCTTCTGTGACTTGCATACAACAGAGAGCAAGGAGATCACCTGGCTTATATACACAGGGGAGTAATCAGGGAATGGGAGACAGGAGGGGAACACACCTGGGAGAAATCAGAGCTGACGAGACAGGGGAAACGTAAACTGAACACACTGACATCAGACATGGACCTTCAAAGTAAAACAGGAAACTCAACACACATGCAAAGACACAGACTCAGAGATGCGGGCTTTACACAGAGACCTGACTACACTGGAACAGAGGGAACACAGAGAATCATGGAGCAAAGAGATCAAAACCTAGGACCTAGAATTAACAAAACTAAAATACAGACAGCAATAACATCAGGGAAATACATAGTAAATTATTCAAATCACTCGGTCACAGACCCAGGACCATGACACCTATATTTAATCCTTGTCTTCATTTGTTGGTATAACAGCAACATCAGAGTGTTCCTGCCCTATGCAGATACAGCAGAGGTAACACCAAACAGCTGGGCAAGCTAAACCAGACCAGACACATTAACACTGAACACATTTCAGTGCTGCTCAGCAGAAGTGACTGCTTGAGAGCATTTGATACAAGCCACCCAACAAACCACAGCCACAAAGCACAGGTTATAGCTGTGATGGTGTAGAAAGCTCTCAGCTTTGATTGGTCAACCATCACCTTTTCTCCACCTCCTTCCCCTGGCCCTGGGCGAATCAGAACAAAGAGAACAGAGAGGCTGCACAAAGATATGATTATTATGGAGGGAACCAAAAGGCAAAATGTTGGGGCAGATTCATAGTTAGGAGGTAATATAAATGCAACACCCGTCAGTCCAAAGCTCAGCACCCAAACACAGCCGATGCTGATGTTTCTGATCCTGACCCCACGGGCATTTCTTAGACTCATGTAGGTGATGGGGTGAACAACAGCCAGATAACGCTCTACACAGGTCAGGACGTGGAAAAATATCTCTCCATAATAAGCAATGGTAGAAGCATATGATCCTACTGTCACACTCAGTAAGTGATTCGTGTATGTGCCATAATACATGACAAAACACCCCAAAACCCAGATCAGCTCCATGGCAGCCATGTGGTAGGTGAAGATGTCAGAGTGGGTTGCTGTTTTAAAGGAACGCTGCCGCCGCCATCTTTGATGGCCCACATAAAAAACTAAGGCAGAGAGGGCGACGAGGAGGAGGATTCTCATTGTATTGAAAGGAATAAATCTGGATGAATTTAGAAGGCAGATACCATCCATAACATAGTTGGGGGTGGAGTTAAGTGACATATCTGCTGTATGATGTAGTTCTGAGGAGGAAAAAAAACAGAGGGACAGACAGTGGAAGTACTGATAGTTCACAGTTATAATGCATCTTATTAAGAAAACAGTTTCTTGACCAATTAGTATAGTCAAGGACTGTACTAATTACTAATTGTACTAGGATATTGAAATGCAGAACTGACCGCCACAGGAAATCCTTTGTGTCGGTGGCAATAAGACTGTACAGCTCTTCCTCGCTCTGTAGGTGATTTTCCTGAGGATTAATAACAAAGTTATTCTGTTCCCATTCAGACCGTGCAATATCATACAACAGTTTTTCATCCAATGTTTGTGTCATCTCCCCATCATATGCTGCTACTTTCTTTTATTCAATTGCACAATACTATGTCACTTTTAGAATCACCTGCACTGATAGCTAAGCTATTTATTTTTCAGCATATAGTTATATTGTTATTTTGTTGGCGTTATTTGATATTATATTTTGCACTATCCTACTGTGTATTACTGTATAGTAGTATTCTTATTGTAAATATTGTATATCTTATTCCTCTGTTCCTCTGTCTCTGTTGCTGCATTGAGCATATGTACAAAAGAATTTCCCTCGGGATAAATAAAGTTCTTCTTATCTTATAGATTTAGGCGCAAAACTGTGAGTGATAACTGGTACTTGACATAGGTTTTTTTTTTTCAACAAATACTAACTAATACTAATACTTACTAACATAAAATCTTAATTGTCAACCAACATTTAAAACAAACCACAATGACATGGGTAGGAACTTGTTGACAGAAGAAAAAGTATACTCCAAAAGAAAAAAACACCGGGAAATAAATAAATCAAAGCAAACATCTATTATGATACTTAAAGAAAAGTTCTCATTTCTAAATGAATATAAAAAATTTGATATACAAAGCACATTTCGTCTCTTAATTTTAATAACTGTGTAATCCCATTCAGTGTTCTCAGATTTACCTAAACTACAAACAAGGATCTTGTCATTATAGTGACTCGATTTCACTACAGTTGTGAAGTGGAAGCAGCTATGAGTTCCACACAGAATACACTGTGTTTATGTTATCATTAAAAATGAACTGATTTAACTTAACCTGACCCACTAAATTTACTCAAAAGTGAATTACTCCTCAAAGCTGTAATAAAACCATAGCGCTGTAACTTGGACAAAAGGAAAATGGGGCTTTGTTTTAACAAAGAATAAAACAAAAATGGGTTTTAAAATATTCGCTGAATTAGTTTTTTCAAAACTATTAATTACAAGTTTCTAACATATAAAAAAGCGAGCCGAAGAAAAGTAGATAGCACATCAAATATTAAATTAATGTATAGTTAGCACAGCTTGAAACACTTTAATCTCAATGGCATCTGTATAAAAAGAAAAATAACAGACTAAATATTTCTGAAAAAGGAGGCATTTTAAAATGAACGTGTCACTATAAAATAAGATATTAAAGAGCACCTTTTTGGTTGAATTGTTTCCTCTGAAACAATTCTCCAATTGATTCTCCAATCTCAACGACTGCTCCTCACTGTAAATGTGCACTGATGCTTCTTCTAGTGTTGATGGTGGTCAGAGTTTACACAGCAGCAGAATGATGGGAGTTTTTTGCATGACTCAATTAGTGGCACTCACTGTAAATTACAGCAGCAAATTATACTTCAGCATTTGGGTCACAGTACAATATTGCAGGGTACATCTGTATTTCCTAATAATTATAGATAATATATGAAGAAAAATTCTTATTTTCACCCCAACATATAGGAAACCAAAAACTAACATGGATTTTGTGTAATTAGTGTAATTGGTTTAGGCTGAGTTTTTAAATTTAACAGAAAATAACATACAGTTTAGGGCTGTCAAGGATATGTACATAGTAAAAAAAAAACATTGTATAAGATTTTTAATGTGTGTATTTTACTCGATCAATCAGTTAGATGTGACAGTATTCAAATTGCTTGTAATCTAAGACAGGTGTTCATTCAAATTAAGCAGTGTCATGCAGCCTGTGTGTACATAGAGCAGTTTGATGGGATCTAATTTACAGCATGTGTGTGAGGATTTTACTATGCATGCAGTATCAACTCTAACTTCCATTATTAATAGAAAAGTTACTGTAACCCTGATACATATTGCAAGCTATCATACTGAAATGCAATGTATATAATGTATAATGTTTATGTTTTTACCCTCTCAGGTTAAATATATATGGTTAGATCGTCTATGATGACCCACACACTAATTTCAAATTTCATTTCTAAAGGTTAATGTGTACCTCTGTTTTACAGCACAGAAGAACTGTGCTGTAAAGTCACACAGAGGGACAATGATGTGTCATGAGGTGTAGACTAATGTAATTTGCATTGGATCAACTCAGTTGAATTAGGTTTGACTCAATTGCAGTGAGTAAGATGATCCATCATTAATTAATTAAGCTCGTCCAACTGAATTACATTAAGATAGAATAACATAATTGACAATGCTAATATAAAGCCATTTAATCACGTGGAAATTCTTTCCGTGATTTTTTTATGTTCATTCAAAAAGTTTTTTTTTGAGTGTATCAGTAAAATGTGTGCAGCACAGAATAAAATGTAAAATGAACTGCTTAGGACATGTGATGGTCAAATGTATGCATTTTTCACTTAGTGAGCAATAGAAAAGAATGAAAAGCATTGATGACATCGGTACAGACTATATACTTTAACTGTTTATTTTCATTCAGCTAATCAAATGGACTATCTATTATAATAAAGTATCACAATGAAATAGAAGTTACAGTATGTTCCAACGGACCACACTGCACATTAATTTGTGCTGTACATTGATATCATTCAGTTCAGTTCATTTTTATTTCAAGCATGTATATTCACAATCATTACAAAATATCCTTCCATTCTTTTGTTTGAAAAGGAGTAGGCAGAAGTATGCACTTATTTTGCCCTACCCCTCAACTATAAGGTGATTTCTACACATTTTAAATGCTGCATGTCTCAGCTAAACATACTTTTGAACTTAGCAAAGAACCTAATCAACATTGTCAGAGAAACTATCAAAAACATACACAAATTATTTGCTATATTACAAAATTTGTATGTGAACAGAAATATATAGGAGCTACACCCCATTAACTCTACAAAAAGGTTAGTAACATGAACAATTAATGCTTAATTTGTTTTTGTCATTTATTTGTACTACAGGACCAAAAAGAACAACAGCCTGCCTTCATTATCATGAGCTGGTGAATTTGATATAAAAATGTGTTTTCAACATTCTGTTAATGATGAAGTGAAGGTTCTGTCCTATTCATTCTCAAACTTAGGAATACTACAGAGATTTAGCTAATGATTACTGCCTGCCAGGCCTTACATAAGCATACACTTTAACTTTAAACATCCTGCCGAGTACAACTGAACAACCTGAAAAAAATTCATATGTAAACACATACAAAGCACAAACAAGCATTGTACAAACAATAAAGGTGATTTGTCCTGTCATTTGCATAGTGAGCAGCCATTGTTCTGTATGTGACATATGATAACCTTGGGAAGTCAAATCATTTAGTCTGTTTTCCATTTTTTCAAACAAAGACGAATGCTTTTTCAAATGTTGACATAACTATAAATGCTGAGCATGTCTATGATGTCAAATGTAGTAACCAGTAATGGTCCCAACGTGTATTTTATAGTTACATCCTTTTGTGTGCAGCTGACGAAATAGTGTTTCTTCAAGACATCGTTTTAGATAGAATTTCCTCTGCTGCACTTTTCAGTCATGCATACCTCCCAAATGTTTGATTTAAAACTACACTTATATTAGCACTGCTAACTTGGGGTCTATTTCAGGATCAAAAGTGTGGTTGGACTGTTGACTTAGCCCTGTCTTATAATAGTAAAAAACAAACTGAAACAGTTCCAAACATTTTAGTATATAATACTTGTAAAATCATTTATATCGCTCGTTTGTAGCCAAATTCAATTCTTGTCTTCACTTGTTGATACAACAGGAACATGAGAGTTTTCCTGCCCTATGCAGAAACAGCAGAGGTAACACCAAACATTTGGGGAAGTTAAACCAGATCACATACACAAACACTGAACACAGGACGGTGCTGCTCACTAGATTTGAGATGTTGAGAGCATTAAAAACAAGCATCCCAACAACCCATAGCCACACAGCACAGGTTATAGCCGTGACAGTGTAGAAAGCTCTCAGCTTTGATTGGTCAACTGTCTCCCTTTCCCCACCCCTTTCCCCTGGCCCTGGGCGAATCAACACACAGAGAACAGAGAGGCTGCAGAAAGTTATAGTTATTATGGAGGGAGCCAAAATGCAGAACAATGGAGCAAATCTGTAGTTAGGAGGTATTAAAACTATAACACATGTCATTCCTAAACTCAGCAGCCAAGCACAGCCGATGGTGATGTTTCTGATCCTGACCCCACGGGCATTTCTTAGACCCATGTAGGTGGTGGGGTGAACAACAGCCAGATAACGCTCTACACAGGTCAGGACGTGGAAAAATATCTCTCCATAATAAGCAATATTAGAAGCGTATGATCCTACTGCCGCACTCACTAAGTGATTAGTGTATGTGCCATAATACATGACCAAACACCCTAAGACCAAGATCAGGTTCATGGCAGCCATGTGGTAGGTGAAGATGTCAGAGTGGGTTGCTGTTTTAAAGGAGCGCTGCTGCCGCCATCTTTGGAGACCAATATAAAAGACAAGGACAGAGAGAGTGAGAAGAAGGATGATTTTCACTGCATAGTAGGGAATCAATTGGGATGAATTTATGGGGCAGAAATAGTCCAGAAAATAGTTGGAGGTGGAGTTAAGTGACATTTCTGTTGTATGATGTAGGTCTGATGCATGAGAGAAAAAAAAACAATTAGAAGGACAGACAGTGGAAGAGTTAACAGTTCACAGTTAAAATAAATCTTTTTACAATAAGGCCAGTTAGTGTAGTTTCAGGAGCAAAAGTGTGAGTGGTACCTGAAATATTTTTATACAGGATTTTTTTAGTCAAGAAATACTTTGAAATAAAATGAATAAATGACAGTGTGTTGGTCATGTATAATATCATACTGTAAAACTTGTGGAGTGTAATAACAAACAATTGATCATTATCCTCTGTTATCTAAAATATCAAACTGTGGATTAGTCTGCACTGGGAGAAAAAACAATCAGAACAAACATCCGTATCTTCTATATACGGTATAAAAGGTTTCATCTCTCAATGCATATTAATATGTTCAAATGCAAAACCCATTGTGCCACTTATCTTTGATCCTTTATCTATGATATAATCCTGTAATCCCAATCAATGTTCTCAGATTTATGTAATCTACAAACAGTGATTTCTTCATTAAACCATAGCGTTGTAAGTTGGACCAAAACAAAATGGGGCTTTTAAGAGTAATTGTAAGAAGAATAAAACAGAAAATGGGTTTCAAAATAATCACTGAATTAGCTTTTTCCAACACTATTAATTACAAGTTTAACAAGAGATAACATTAATATATAGTAACTACAGATTGATACACTTTAACCTCAGTGGCATCACGTTAAAAAGAAAAATAACAGCTCAAACATTTATGAAAAAACATTTAAAAATGAATCTTTCACTATATTATAAGATATTAAAAAGCACCTTTTTGGTTGAATTGTTTCCTCTGGTTTGCGTCTCCAAACTGACCGACTGCTCTTCACTTTAAACATGCACTGATGCTTCTGCCGGTGTTCAGGTTGCTCACAGTTCACACAGCAGCAGAACTATGTCAGCTTTTTGTATGACTCAATTAGTAGCACTCACTGTAAATTACAGCAGCAAATTATGCTTCAGCATTTGGGTCGTAATGCTGCATTCTAGGGTATGTCTGTATTTTCTAACCATCATGGATACTTTATGTACCAAAAATATATTTTTTATTTTCACCCCAACATGTGGGAAACCAAAAACTAACACGGAGTTTGTGTAATTAGTGTAATTGGTTTAGGTTGAGTTTTTATATGTAACAGAAAATCACATACAGTTTAAGACTGTTGAGGATATGTACATAGTAGATTAAATACATTGTATAAGATTTTTAATGTCTGTATTTTACTGTATCAATCAGTTGGATGTGACAGTATTGAAATAGCTTGTAATCTAAGACAGGTGTTCATTCAAATTAAATGGTGCCTTAATTTGAATGACCCTGTATGTACATAAAGAATTTTCATGGGATCCTATTTATAGCATGTGCGTGAAGATTTTAGTTTCCATAGCTCTAGCTAGATTGTTAGAAAATCTCTGTTCAGTGCCGAGTGGAAATCCAAACAAGGAGAGGCAAAACAGGCGTCTCTGCAGAAATTTACAATTGTAATTTTTGTGATAACATTTTTTGAACTACTCATGCTAAGTGGCTCAGGGGGTTAGGAAGCGTATCTGCAACCGGAAGGTCACCGGTTTGATCCCCGGGCTTTCTGTCCTGGTCGTTGTGTCCTTGGGCAAGACACTTTACCCTACCGCCCACTGGTGTTGGCCAGAGGGGCCGATGGCGCGATATGGCAGCCTTGCCTCTGTCAGTCTGCCCCAGGGCAGCTGTGGCTACAACTGTAGCTTGCCTCCACCAGTGTGTGAATGTGAGAGTGAATGAATAGTGGAATTGTAAAGGGCTTTGGGTGCCTTGAAAAGCTCTATATGAAATCCAATCCATTAAGTGCATTCTTCCCTGGAAATTCATTTTAGCATAATCCCTTTTTTAATTCAAGTACAGAGGATTACTTTTTCTCACTTTTCCTCTTCAAAACTCTGTTTGTCAACCACAGTATACTCAGTAGAATTACTTTTTAATAAATCATACATGGTAAAAGTCAGACATTTTCAACTGTTAATCAGACTCATACTTTCATTATATTTTTGGATAAGAATAAAGATGATTTACTTTTACGAAAAACACATAAATAGGGGGTCATATGATTACGGGATTTTTCTTCTGTTCATTACCTTCCAATATAAGGCATTTTTGAGGCGACTGTTGTTGTGATTTGGCACCATATAAGCAAAATTATATTGTATGAAACAGGGAGATGCAGGGCTCCTCAGTGCACAGAAGTACCAAAAGTTATGTGTATAGAGTGTAATGTGCACCTCTGTTTTACAGCACAGAAGAACCGTTCTGTAAAGTTTCACACAGAGTGACAACAATGTCTCCCAACATGAGAAAAACATGTGACACGATTGTGGACAATGCGAACTGAAGACAGTATCATTTCATACATGTAAATATGTTTCACGTGTTTTCCAGTTATTTGTTGACATTTTTGGAAGATGAGTCTTGTCCTGTGTAGGTGGCTCTTTTATTTTGTGACGTGTTTATGGATTGGCTGTTTGGCTTTTGAAATGTTTGGGTCTGAGCACTCCTTGCTGCACTGCACAGCACACAATGTTGTTTAGCTGATGTTTTGGAGTTTTTGTCCCTGGGATGGAGCAAGTTTTTGTGTGAAGGTGTGGCCTGCTGTTGGTCTGAAGTGCACTGAGATGTTGTGATTGGAGAAAATTCTCCAAAGTTTCTCTGATAAACCTCATCATTCTGTTGTCAAAATGTGTGCAGTAAAGGCTTAAACTATAAAATAAGTTGCTTAAAACATGTGCTGGTCAAATCAATGCATTTTTTTTTTATTATTATTTTTTTCAGCTTATCAAGTGAGCTCTCTATTACAACAAAGTATTGCAATAAAATAGAAATTGCATTATGTATAGCCCAATAGACCACAGTGCACATTAATTAATCATGACAACTAGAGGCTGATTCCTACACAGTTTTACAAACATAAATGTAAAAAAAGAATTTATTGATAATGGAACAAAGTTTAACTTACCAACAAATCTAATCATCATAAAGAAAATATCATAAACAAATGTGATTGATTTGCCATTTTACAAAATCTGAATGTGAACGAGAAATATAAAGAAACTATAACTAATTCTGAAAAAGGTTATAATATGAACAATTATTGCTTAATTTACTTTTTCTCATGTATATATGTGGTAAAAGTACAGCTTAAAACCTCACGGGATCTAAAAATACTAAAAGTACTGGTTAATGCTACTTCAATCCAGAACAATTTTCAAAAGTTAACCTACCTATGAGAGCTGAGCATGTGTGGATGTCACCTCGAGCAATAAGAAGTGATGAACCCAACATGTATCTCATAATCACTTTTTTTTGTGTGCAGCTTGTGAAATTTTAGACTTTGCTTCCCCAAAATTTAGTTTTATATATAATTTGCTCAGCTGCATTTTCACTCATTGATAACTCCCAAATGTTGGATTTAAAAACACATTGATATTAACACTGCTTTGGCAAAGTTCATCAGTGTTGGCAAATGTAGAATTGCTGTTTGTGTCCTTAGTTAAAAACTCATCAAAAGACAAAAGATAGAGTCAAGTTAAATATCAATAAAGCCATACAAAACAATTTGACCATCATTATGTTTTGGAATAAGAAAAAGGGTAAGTTTAATAATTATCTATGATCCAATTTGTATGTTCATTTTTCTGTGAACAGGATAGTATTGGCTTTAAACTCTACCTTGTCTTTTTTTTTTTAATCACCATACAACATGATAGCAATCGCCTAACAATAAGATGGTAAATCACCTGTGTCCAGACTTATTTGTCTGTCCACTTAACGATCAATTAAATGATTGTCTAGCATATATGCACACACTTTTTTTCCCATAATCATATGGTGATACTCTGTATACCATTTGGAAGCTTTTGTAAATGTTTACGTTAAATGACTCAAGAATAAAAACAAAACATCTTTAAAGCCTGAAACCTTTCACTTACAATGCTTTTCAGTTAAAGATCCAGTCAAGACTTATTGGCCAGTGCCTTTAGTTTCTTGATATTCTTGAAACTGTTTTTAGATCCTAAGCGTGGTTGGAGTGTCGAGTAAAGCCCATCTTATGTATGTAAGTCAACTGAAACTGTTCCCAATATTTTAGCATACTATACTTTGTCAAACCATGTAAATGCTGCACTCATATTCAATTCTTGTCTTTACTTGTTGGTATAACAGCAACATGAGAGTTTTCCTGCCCTATGCAGATACAGCAGAGGTAACACCAAACAGCTGGGAAGGTTAAAAAATATAAGATACATCGATACCAAACACACGGCAGTGCTGCTCACTAGATGTGAGTTGGTGAAAGCATTATATAAAAGTACCGCAACAACCCATAGCCACACAGCACAGGTTATAGCCATCATGGTGTAGAAAGCTCTCAGCTTTGATTTTGCAACCATCTCCTTTTCCCCGCCTCCTTCCCCTGGCCCTGGGCGAATCAACACACAGAGAACAGAGAGGCTGCAGAAAGATATGATTATTATGGTGGGAGCCAAAATGCAGAACAGTGGGGCAGGTTTGTAGTTAGGAGATAATAAGAGTGCAACACCCATCAGTCCAAAGCTCAGCAGCCAAACACAGCAGATGCAGATATTTCTGATCCTGACCCCACGGGCATTTCTTAGACTCATGTAGGTGATGGGGTGAACAACAGCCAGATAACGCTCTACACAGGTCAGGAGGTGGAAGAGTATTTCTCCATAATAAGTAATGTTACAAGCAGATGATCCTACGGTCACACTCACTAAGTGCTTAGTGTATGTGCCACAATACATGATTAAGCACCCTAAGACCCAGATCAGCTCCATGGCAGCCACGTGGTAGGTGAAGATGTCAGAGTGGGTTGCTGTTTTAAAGGAGCGCTGCCGCCTCCATCTTTGGTGACCAATATAAAAGACAAGGACACAGACAGTGAGGAGGAGGATGATTCTTACTGTATAGAAGGGAATCAATTTGGATGGATTTATGGAGCAGTTATCATCCATAACATAGTTGGAGGTGGAGTTAAATGACATATCTGCTGTATGATGTAGGTCTGAGGAGAAAAAAAAACAATTAGAGGGACAGACAGTGAACAGTTATAATGCCTCTGATTAAGAAAACACAAATTAGTGGCCTTGCCCAAATAGTACCAACTGGCTCCAACAATATTTTCGTAAAGGATTTGTTAATTCAACCAACAAAGAATCCTAATCATTGACCATCAACTTTTTATTACAGAACCAAAATGACATGGGTAGGAACTTGTTGACAGTGAAACACACACACATACACACACATATCTATATCTATATATCTATGTCTGTATCTATCTATCTATATATTCAAAATACTCACTGAATTTCTTTCAACACTATTAATAATAAGTGCCTAACATATACAATAAAAATAATATGTGATCTAATCACAGAAAAACCAAGATATTAAAGCAGATAACAGAAAATATTAAAGCAATTTATAGTTAACTCAGATTAATGAATGTAACAACATTAATTGCCTGTGTTGCCATGAGAAGAAATTGTTTAATTACATGAAGTCTAATGTTTAGAATTATTTTAAAAAATCCAAAATTCTTTAGACATTGAAGTGCTTTCACCTCAAAAGTATCAGTTTAGAAAAATAAATAACAACTTAAAAATTAATGAAAAAGGCCTGAGGAGTCACTATATTATAAAATATTAACCTTTTTTGTTGAATTAAATCCTCTGGTTATATCTCCGAACGGACCGACTGCTCTTCACTCTAAATGTGCACTGATGCTTCTTCTGGTGTTGAGGGTTGTCACAGCAGTAGAACGATGAGAGGGTTTTTTTTTTGCATGACTCTATAGGTGGTGCTTACTTACTACAGCAAAAAATTATACTTCACTATCTGGATCATAGAGCAGTATTGCACGGTACATCTGTGTTTTCTAACCACTATTTCTATCCATTATGTACCGAAAGTGGAAATCTTATTTCACTCCAACATGTAGGAAACCAAAAACTAACAAGAAGTTTTGTAATTAGTGTAACTGGTTTAGGTTCAGCTTTTATATAGAGAATAACTGGCAGTGTATGACTGTCAAGGATATGTAAAAAATGAGAAAAAAATTTAAATTATTTTGTTAAAGATTTTTAATGTCTGTGTTCATTCTATCAGTCCATTACATGTGACAGTATTCAAATAGCTTGTAAACTTGACAGGTGTTCATTCAAATTAAGCAGCCTGTGTGTTTATACAGCAGTTTGACGGGATCTGTTTTGCAGCATGTGCGTGATGATTTTAGGAGGCATAACTCTAGCTTCAATTATTATTTGCAGAGTTAACCACGATGTGTAATACTGTGTTCGCCTGCAAAAAAAAGCAATAGCAGTTTAAACCAGTTTCAGGTCCAGTGTTTCGTGACCAGGATAAAAATTGCATTGTTTCACCATGCTCCCTCTAAAGAAGGCCCACAGAATGTCAGTAGGATTAAGAAGGTTCCCAAAGGATTCCTTCCACCTCCCAACTATATCCTCAGAAGCACCTTATCCTCACTAAAAAAAATTGTGTTAGAGCGCTACTTTCTCCTCCTGAGTCAGCTGACATTTTGCCACAATTGCTTTGAGGCAGACCAAAAGTCTTGTTCCAACAAACTCCTCCCACACTGAAGTTTTTGCTTCCACGCGAGCCGCATGGCGGTACCTCTCACCTGCCTCTGAAGTCCAAAAGGCTATCCAAGCCTGATAGAGCTCCTTCATCCACTTGATGTCTCCCTTCACCTCCGGTGTCCACCATCTTGTTACAGGCTTACCATCATGACAAGAATCTATAAATGGCAGCCGCAGCCATGAACATTCATTTGGATTTAGTGTCTCTAACCTCACTTGGAATGCTGTTAAAGTTTTGCTGGACATGGGCATTGAAGACCTCCCAGACCGGGGCCTCTATATGTTTGGGTGTAACAGGTTAGTCCAGAATCAATCCCTGTCACCTGATCTAACGTTGATCTGGTCGTTTCTTCACTTGATTTTCTAGAATATACAGCCACAGATCTGATTTGGTACAATTATAAAAACAATCACTGACCTACAGCCTGGTGTGTCACATGCAGTTATGGACATCCTTATGTTTGAACATGGCGTTCATTATGGACAAATTATGATTTGCACAGAAGTCTAATTACAAAACACCACTTGGATTCAGATCAGGCAGGCTGTTCCTCTCAATCACTCCCTCCAGGTCTCACTGTCAATACTCATGTGAGTGTTGAAGTCTTCCAGTTAGACAACAAAGTCAACAGATAGAGCACCCTCGGGCACCCTATTTAGTGACTTCAGGAAGACTGGGTACTCTGTTGTTCAACACATAAGAATAAATGATAGTTGGGACCCGTTCCCTGACCCGAAGGCGCAGGAAAGCTACTGTTATTCCCTACTATTACAAGTGTTTCTAGAGTCTTCACCTCACCAGAACTATGTCCCTGTCCATGTACCTTGGAAGTAGGTGAAGTTGTACCAGAACCTTTCTAATCTTAAAGGGCTTGCGTGATTGCATGGGATAGCATAATGTATGTCCTGTACTGTATCATATCTTTGTCATATAACGTCCAACTATTGAAACATTCTGTTAATCAGCTACTGTATTATTGGATTATATATACGTTAACATACTTTCATATAAAGCCTATCCATCATGGTTCTGGGTCTTTGACCCTGCCTTTTGGCTTAGTTTTGGATTAATGACTGTTTCCATTGCATTATGAAGATGTTTTAAGTTTCAAATTTATAAAGTTCAGTCTTCAGATAAGTTATTCTATGAGTTGCCTGGGTTTAGCTACAACAGCTAGTGAGCTGATTGGAGACCAAAACAGCCAGTCAGAATTTTTTTTGCATCCAAGTCTGTGATTGGTGGTCTGGTGATGGTCTGAAGTGCACTGAGATGTTGTGATTGAAGAAAATTCTCCAAAGTCTCTCTGATAAACCTTGTGTTACGTTCCCCCCGAAGGGGTCTAGGCGTGCGAGTGAGGGGACCAGTAACAAATGGGTCCGGAAACTGAATGAAAAGGAAAACACACAGAGTTGTTCAATAATAATATAGTTTTATTACAAATAATATAGTTCTGTTACAAACAACATTAACTTAAAGAGCCGGCAACGCCGTTTTACCAATAATGTCAAAGAAACAACAGAAACACTCGCAGCAACAAAAGACAAGAAAACTACTAAACAAGAAGGAAGGCACTTCCCACACTTCCTACTTAACTCCTCACCACGAAGAAGAGACACTCTCAGGGCCCACAAGCCCGTCTACTCACTATTCAGAGGGAGGCTGTCTGGAGAGTGAGAGAGACAGAGGGGGTAGGCGTGGCAAGAGGGGAGGAGGCGGGGAGAACAGGCAAACACCCCACCCACACACTCCCACAGCCTCACAGGATGTAACACCTTGGGATTCTGTTTTCAAAATGTGTGCAGTAAAGGGTTAAACTGCATTGCTTAAATCAATGCATTTTTCACTCAGGGAGCAACAGCAGAGAATAAAAGCACTGATGACATAGGTGCAGACTATGTTCTTAAACTGTTTATTTTCATTCGGCTTATCAAGGGGGATCTCTACTACAACAAAGTATTGCAATAAAATAGAAATTGCATTATGTATAGCCCAATAGACCACAGTACACATTAGTTAATCATGACAACTATAGGCTGATTCCTACACAGTTTTACAAACATAAATGTAAAACAAGAATTTATTGATAATGGAACAAAGTTTAACAGGCGTCATAAAGATGCTGCATGTCTCAGCTAAACATACTTTTGAACTTATCGACAGACCTAATCATCATAAAGAAAATATCATAAACAAATGTGATTGATTTGCCATTTTACAAAATCTGAATGTGAACAAGAAATATACAGAAACTATAACTAATTCTGCAAAAGGTTATAATATGAACAATTATTGCTTAATTTACTTTTCTCATGTATATATGTGGTAAAAGTACAGCCTAAAAGATAGAGTTAAGTTAAATATGAATAATGCCATAAAAACCAATTTGACCATTATTATCTTTTGGAATAAGAAAAAGGGTAAGTTTAATAATTATCTATGATCCAATGTGAATGTTTCATTTTTCTGTGACAAAAAGAAAACATCTTTAAAGCCTGAAACCTTTCACTTACAATGCTTTTCAGTTAAACATCCAGCTAAGACTTATTGGCCAGTGTCTTTAGTTTCTTTATATTCGTGAATCTGTTTCTAGATCTTAAGCATGGTTTGAGTGTTGAGTAGAGCCCATCTGAAGTATGTAATAAAACTGTTCCCAATATTTTAGCACACTATACTTTGTCAAACCATGTAATGCTATATTATCTGCTGCACTCATATTCAATCCTTGTCTTTACTTGTTGGTATAACAGCAATATGAGAGTTTTCCTGCCCTATGCAGATACAGCAGAGGTAACACCAAACAGCTGGGAAGGTTAAAACAGATAAGACACATTAACATCAAACACTTCCCAGTGCTGCTCACTATAATTGAGGTATTGAGAGCATTATATAAAAGTACCGCAACAACCCATAGCCACACAGCACAGCTTATAGCTGTGACAGTGTAGAAAGCTCTTAGCTTAGATTTTTCAACTGTCTCCCTTTCCCTACCCGCTTCCCCTGGCCCTGGACGAATCAGAGCAAAGAGAACAGAGAGGCTGCAGAAAGATATGATTATTATGGAGGGAGCCAAAATGCAGAATGTTGGGGCAGATTGGTGGATAGGAGGTAATAAAATTACAACACCCGACAGTCCTAAACTCAGCACCCAAACAAAACAAATGCAGATGTTTCTGATCCTGACCCCACGGGCATTTCTTAGACTCATGTAGGTGATGGGGTGAACAACAGCCAGATAACGCTCTACACACGTCAGGAGGTGGAACAATATCTCTCCATAATAAGCAACATAAGAAGCATAAAATCCTACTGCCTCGCTCAAATCAACTGTGTATAGTCCCCAAGACATGAAGATACACCCTAAGACCCCAAGCAGCTCCATAGCAGCCATGTGGTAGGTAAAGATGTCAGAGTGGCTTGCTGTTTTAAAGGAGCGCTGCCGCCGCCATCTTTGGTGACTAACATAAAAGACGAGGAAACAGACAGTGATGAGGAGGGTGATTTTCACTGCGTAGTATGGAATCAATTTCGATGAACTTATGGAGCAGATGTCATCCATAATATAGTTGGAGGTGGAGTTAAATGACATATCTGCTGTATGATGTAGGTCTGAGGAAAAAAAACAGTTAGAGGGACAGACAGTGGAAGTACTGAGAGTTCACAGTTATCTTATTAAGATGCATTATAACATATTCTAACATAGAATCCTAATTGTCAACTTGTTATTATATAACCAAACTGAGACGGATGGGAAATTGTATATATGTGAGAGGGAGAGAGAGAGCATAGCACTTGCATAATATCATATGATCAACCTGGCGGAGTATGATTAAAAAGAATAACTAAACAAAAAACAGAGAAAACATATATGTATGATATCAAAAAAAGGTTTTCATCTCTCAATGAATATGAATATTTCAAATACAAACAGATCATGTCTCTTATCCATGACATGACATAGTTCTATAATCCCTTTCCCTCTTTCCTAATAAAAAAAACAGTTATCTTGTCATCAACTAATTTAACTGAACCGACTCACTTAATTTAATCAACAGGTGATTATTGCTCAAAGCTGTAATAAAATCATGATGCTGTGCCTGTATTGTTGCAAAGCACAATGAGGCTTTCTAGAGTAATGTAACAAAGAATAAAACAAAAAAAAGTTTCACAATAATAACATTATTAGCCATTAACACGTTAATGCATGTAAGAGTATTCATTGCGCTGCCAATGGAAGGAATGAGCTGACCATTCGAAAGCTGTTCAGAAATTTAAAAAATGCTTAATTTTTTGCAAAACTGTTAATAAGAAGTTCCTAACATGTGCAATAAAACCTGATATAAGATCTATTCACAGAAAAAGCAAGATATAAAAGCAGACAACATTGAATCCTAGAGTAATTTATAGTAAACACATAGTAAAGTATGTAAAAGCATTAACTGTCTAACTGCCATCAGAAGGAATTCTTTAATTACATGAAACCTAATGTTTATAAATAAATAACAAATACATTTAAAAAACTGCAAGCTTCATCTGGGATTGATACACTTTAATCTCAGTAGCATTATGTTAAAATGATTAAAAAATAGCTCAAATACTTATGAAAAATAAAGCACTTATGAATTAAAGTGTAACTATATTTTAAGGTATTAAAGATCACCTTTTTAATTGTTTCCTCTGGTTCACCTCTTCAAACTGACCGACTGCTCCTCACTCGAAATGTGCACTGATGCTTCTGCCAGTGTTCAGGTTGCTCACAGTTCAGCAGCGGAACAATGGGAGCTTTTGCGTGACTCTATAGATAGTTATTGTAAATTACAGAAGGAAATAATACTTCAGCATACACGTCACGATGCAGTTTTTCCATGTACCATGGACACCAAGGACACCAAACAAACTAACAAAGGTGCAACTGGTTTAGGTTCAGTTTTTGTATGTGACAGAAAATAATACAGAGTTTAAGAGTGGCAAGGATGTGTAAATAGTGGGAAAAAACATTTTTAAAGATGTTTAAAGTCTATGTTTTACTCTATCAATCCATTACATCTGACAGTATTCAAATGGCTCTTAATCTAAGACAGGTGTTCATTCAAATTAAGCTGTATCATGCAGTCCGTGTGTTTATAAAGCCGTTTGATGGGAAATGATTTACAGAATGTGCGTGATGATTTTAGTATGCATAACTCTAACTTCCATTATCATCAGCAAACTTAGCCATGACTCATACTGCAACCCATGTGTTAGCCTTTGAAAAAGGGAATATCAGTTTAAACCAGTTTTTCAGATCTCTTTAGCCTACAATTACCCACTTGAACTCTCCAGTGTTTCGGTCAGTTGCTTTTCCTGGTCCTCATCTCCCACTTAAAATCAAAAGGTGACAGGTCTTTCTCCATTGCTGCTCTGCAGAAATTCTGGAGCAGTCTTTCCTGTTTAATAAAGTCCTCATCCTCTTTGGAAATCTTTGCCCTCTTCAGGTTAAATATCTGTCATTAAATCATCTACAATGTACGGTGGCCCCTAGAGACAAAGCATGTACAAATTTCAAAACACTTACAAATTCTAAGTAGCACGCACAAACTCCAAAACACGTACAAAATCCAAAACACATGCAAAATACAAAACACATGCAAAATACAAAACACATGCAAAATACAAAACACGTACAAAATACAAAACACATGCAAAATACAAAACACATGCAAACTCCAAAACACAACGGAAGTGCTCCAGGACGCTAGGGGCAGTGTTGAGCTGGATTTGCAAAAAAAACGGCAAGTTTGGGCTGTATGGGACGGTCTAGTCTCCATCGCGCTGCCCAGGTTGCCTAGCAACCGCTGGAAACGTGTCATAACTTCGTTTGACAGAAATGAAGGAGAACATATTTTGTTCATTTGTTTGTTTGTTTCTACAAGAGCTTTGTGTGATTTGATAAGTATCTGAGGCTGAGACCACAGGACTGTAAAACATGATTTTTGGGCTTCATTTCTGCACTGAACGGTCATTTTAAGATTAGGTAGTAAATAACAATTAGCTAATGTTTTTCATGAGACTAAAGTCATCTCACTTTGGTAATGTAAATATAATATGGCCAATATTATATTTATTATATTAATCATTATTAGCTATTACAGCAGTGAACATGAACTCTGTGTCAAACACTGAGGTTCAGTACAGATTCAAGTTGCAGTTATTTATATCTCTTATCACCTTTTCTTTCCAAGCTCCTTAGTCTATCACCTTAAATCTTCACTCAAAGACAAGTATCTTTGACAGTGCATATATAGGTGTATCATACATAAGAGACAAATGTTGTTCCTTCAGTATGTTGGCATTACTAAATTTGGCTCATTGCTTACATATATTTATAAAAAGAAAATGTACGAGCTGTGATAACTGTTTCTGATAGAATGCAGAGTAGACTGATATATTAAATATTCCTTTATTGGGTGAGAAAATCACACCATGTCATAACTGCTTTAAGTCATACAGAATAGATATCAGAGCCTTAAACAGGCTGACTTCTGCTTAATGGGTCAAACTGGGCAGAAAGTACACAAACACATAACATCCTTATAGAATATGATGTAACACTATAGATCAATTTACCTCAGAATATATAAAGCATATAAACAATTACAGCAATATGATGCAACAAACACAGCAGTACTACTAATCCAAAATACTCAAAGCTTCATGGAACTGAAACAAACATTTATTTTTAGCTCCATTCTGCTGCTGATACATACTTTAGGTTTCTGAATATTAAACTTGTTGCTGCCTTTCATAGTGTGTAACTTGAAGGCCCTGAGTACTTTCTCCCACACTGAAAACACTGGGATGATAACATTATTTGAACATTACCTAATAAGACTGATTCAGGACAGACAATTAGTTATGTTAAACTTTCCTAGCAGTCCTTCAAAAACAGGGAACAGTCTGTCTATTCTCTCCATCTGTCAGCTGCTGCTGGCTCTTCCTCCTCCTCTTCCTCACACACTGCTGAGTTTGTCCTGGTGGATCATCAGGGGTGCAAAGCCTCACAGATGATGTGCAGCAGTGGGTCCCTCAGTCTGTCCTCACTCTGGACACTTGCAGTTGTCACACATGGAAATCAAATGTGTGATAAGCTGCAGGATTCAAACACAAGTGTAACTTATAAACACATGTTCATACTTTTATTCCACAATCAGAGAGAAAGAAACAGAGAGAGAGTGCAGGACAGACAGACAGGTGACAGTCTCAGGTGTATACACTGCTACAAAACAGCACAAGAGAAGGAGGATTTAGTGTTTGTGTTATTACGAGTGCTAAACAAGAAGAGTTCCCAGATGGTCCAGTGGACACGTGTGACTCCTGTGATTAAAGCATCTTTCTTTCAGCTTAACGAGTGAACCGTCAGCTCGTTCAAACACACGTTAAAGTCCGTTTGGCTCGACACCACCGAACAGAGGCAGCAATATAACATAGCTAACATTAACAGTGCAGTGAATCCTGCTTGTGCCGTGATATTCAGGACTGCAAACCGAGCAGCATCACTGACTTTCAGCTCGTTGTGTTTGTGGATATATGACTGACTTTAATTATCCATAAAATGATCACATTCTGCGTAAGATTAAAGTCAACTATTGAACGGCGTATATTTTGAAGTAAAGGCTTTAAAACCAAGTTCGTACAAACATCACTAATGTCACATAAGTTTCCCGACATGTGGCCAACAGTAATGTTTTAATGTTGTTCATTATTAAACATTTGCACATAAATAAGTGACATAATACTCAGTACTTACTTTTGAAAGTTTACTCTTCGGCCGCTTCGCTTCCACGGTTTTTTTTGGCAAAATTATCCACACCACCGCCGCGCTATGAAGTCTGGGATATGTTGGGCCATGAAGGCTACACCGACCCATCCTTAAAATTCAGGGAAATGAAGGACGCATTTGAGGGCCGCATTTCGAGCAGCCTTTGAATCGGCCTTAAAATGCGGCCTTTAAGGCTGCAGACCCCTTGACTGTATGTCTAAAATGAGATAAATAAAGTGAGGGGAAAAAAGGCTGCAGACCCTGAATTGGGATACAGCCCAAATCCTGTCATTGGTACTTCCTGGCTTGTGTAGTTACTAGGTAACAAAAGCTCAACACTGCCCCTAGCGTCCTGGAGCACTTCCGTTGTGTTTTAGAGTTTGCATGTGTTTTGTATTTTGTACGTGTTTTGGAGTTTGCATGTGTTTTGGAGTTTGTACGTGTTTTGGAGTTTGCATGTGTTTTAGAGTTTGCATGTGTTTTGGAGTTTGCATGTGTTTTGTATTTTGTACGTGTTTTGGAGTTTGCATGTGTTTTGGAGTTTGTACGTGTTTTGGAGTTTGCATGTGTTTTAGAGTTTGCATGTGTTTTGGAGTTTGCATGTGTTTTGTATTTTATACGTGTTTTGGAGTTTGCATGTGTTTTAGAGTTTGCATGTGTTTTAGAGTTTGCATGTGTTTTAGAGTTTGCATGTGTTTTGGAGTTTGCATGTGTTTTAGAGTTTGCATGTGTTTTGGAGTTTGCATGTGTTTTGTATTTTGTACGTGTTTTGGAGTTTGCATGTGTTTTGGAGTTTGTACGTGTTTTGGAGTTTGCATGTGTTTTAGAGTTTGCATGTGTTTTGGAGTTTGCATGTGTTTTGTGTTTTGTACGTGTTTTGGAGTTTGCATGTGTTTTAGAGTTTGCATGTGTTTTAGAGTTTGCATGTGTTTTGTGTTTTGTACGTGTTTTGGAGTTTGCATGTGTTTTAGAGTTTGCATGTGTTTTGGAGTTTGCATGTGTTTTGTATTTTATACGTGTTTTGGAGTTTGTACATGCTTTGTCTCTAGGGGCCACCGTAACAATGACCAACAAAGCAACTCCAAACAATAAACTTAACCTTGTGTTTTGATTTTAAAAAAGTGATTTAAAAGATTTTAAAAGTGTGTTTTTTTTCTTCAAAAAAAAAATATATAACCACACTACAGATGGACAAGCGCCTGTTTTTATGCGTTTTCGTTAGCAACAACGACGGTAAAACCATCGCGTGGCTACGCCGCCGCTTGTTTATTTTCCACATAAACCTTTCACAATAAAGCTCAAGATCCTGTTGAGACTTTTCAAAATAAAGTGAATCACGTGAAAGAGTATGCAGAGTGTTTAGGGGTGAGAAGCAAAAAAGAGCCGTCAGGTGCTAAAAAAGTAAACCTTAGACTCAAACGTTAGAACAGGCTTTTCCCCGCAGCACGTCGTGTAATAAATACTCAAAAAGAAAACAGCGGCCGTTACAACTTATGTCTAAAAATGTGTAGTTTCATGCATCAGTTAAAACACTCGACTCCAGGTACACGTTGCCCAGCTGGAAACACTTCACACAAGTTGAGCTGCCCGAGATTCACAGAATTTACAGAAAATGTTAAATTTTTGTGATTTATATCGTTATCGGGATGATAAATGTCTTATATCTGGATATGAGATTTTGGTCATATCGCACAGCCCTTTATAGCATTCTTTGTATTTAACACACACACAAAAAAAAATGTAGACATAAGTGTGCACATTAGTTTTTGACTCTCTCACTGAACTAATACAGCAGCGTGTTTGTACTCTCTTGTTACCTCGTCCAGGTCCATACCTTCGAACCACGGTAAAGGGACCTCTGGCTAATACGTCAGATTCTGTGTCGGGCCGTAGCTAATAATTAGCTTTACTGTCTGGGCCAACAGACCGAGAGAGGCATTGAAATGCTGCTCCAGTGGAACTCCATTGTTTCAGATGCGGCGACCACAGTGCACAGTCGAGTCTTAACAGCTTACTTACAACTTGGCTCGTCAGTCACTCTGCGCTGGCTGCATTGGTTTTATTATTATTTACATGCCTTCATCCTCCGTTTCTCGTCGGTACCAACTCGCACTTTTCGACTCCCCTTTTTCTCCCTCCCTCGCACTGACACACACACACACACACACAACGGGAGGGACAGTCTCAAACATCCTCCCTCGTTAGGATAGAAAAAATTATTAATTTTTTATTTAAATTATTAGATGAAGTTGTTATTACATAAAGCTCATTTAACGCCACTGTCTAAAATTGAAATATTGTTAGTAACATTGAGTGCAAAGGGGTTTTTTGAAGCATGCTTACACACACATGATAATAGTTTGAATATCTCTGTCTCTTGGCTCTTGATGGAGGGGGTCACACTTTATCCTTCTCCCTCTCCCTTATGCTTTATAGTCTCGCTTATTCTCTCACTCTAAGAGTCTCCCAGACTTGTTCTCTAAAAATCCAAAGAAGAATTATGGATTTGATCAACCGGTCCCTTAACGAAATTAACAAACTCCAGGAATTGGGAGAGCCCGATTGTCATACGGAGACGTTTGCTGCCGGATACTCGATGGTCGGTTGCATCGTGTGTCTGGCGACACTCTCAATCGAGGACATTGAACGACATATACCAATTTGGAACCATGATAACAGAGTTCTGGTTGATTGCAGCTGGTTTGGACCTCGCTTATCGAAGAACAAGAAGCAGCTACAGCTGTTCAAAATCCCACAAGGCTACCCGACATGATAGACGATGGGCAGGGCTGTGAGTACTCAGACTGTATTTATTGAAAGCAATATGGATAAGATCTTGGAGAAGAAGAAAGGGACCAGTGGTGACCTGTGACGGACATTAGACCAACTGTAAAATTGGGAGCAGTTTGTTCGCACTAACCAAAACAACTACCATCTTCATCTCATGCGGCCAACCTGGCGCCAGCTGGATGCTCAAGGCAAAAGCTGATGGTAATAACCAAATTCTCCTTAGATAACAAGACTTGTTGTGACTCTCTCCCCCCTCCTTCAAGGCCACCCGTGTTGGCTGAAGATTGTTGACGTGGGTGAAGGGACACTTTCTCTCGGCTGAACACACACACACACACACACACACACATTCACGCACAAACACGAATGTACACTGACACAGACCTACACTCACCCCCCAAGCCATCCAAATGCTTTCAAAGCTTATGTCTTCCATGTTGTGAGATGTGATGATTCATGTGCTGAAGTGCTTTTTTTTTCTATCTCGTCTTTCCTCATGTTGTGCATTTTCCATTGTTATACCTCTTTGACCTGTCTTCCCCATGTGATGTTTGTTGAATGTGTATATGGTCGGAAGGGTAAGATGGCGCTGGCATAAGGCCGGCAGCCTTAACCCAATTTCCTTCGGGGCCACCCTTCGGGATCAATAAAGTTTTATTGAATTGAATTGAATTGTCTCTGGGTCAGGAAGTCCGAACACGATGTCCTGAACTAGGCCTTAGGATCAGCAGAATAGTAACAGATAATATTAGATAGACACACAACACACCCCCTGTGTTGCCTTGATTGTCTTTTTGATTCCAGGAGGAGTCGATACGACGCAAGGTTGGACTGAATGGGGAGGATTCGCAGCAGACTGCGATGTTCATGTTGGAAGAAGATAACCAAAATAATCTTTTGTATTGTACAGTATATAAGCTGTACAGCCTGTTTCAGGGTTATCCTTGGTGTGAGGCAGACTATTTTATCACACTGGGGTCCGTCGCTGTAAAGTTGTATTTTCAACTGCTGAAGTAAAGTAAATCTTTTTAAGTGAGATATTTCTACCAAAAAATGTGAACGCAACACCCTGCTGCATGGACTATGCCTGTAACCAGTGTTGGGAAGGTTACTTTTAAAATGTATTCCACTACAGAATACTGAATACATGCCCCAAAATGTATTCTGTAACGTATTCCGTTATGTTACTCAATGAGAGTAACGTATTCTGAATACTTTGGATTACTTAATATATTATCGTGCTGTTTACAACTACGTGAATGTCCTATTGCTGTGATTTATTACTGTTACTGAAGGTCCGCGGCTCCGAACCGTAGTAAAGGGACCTCTGGCTAATACGGTGGGTTCCGTGTCGGGCTGGTAGCCGAAAAATAGCTTTACTTTGTTGTCTGGGTCAACTTTGCTTGCCAGAGACAGAGAGAGGCGTTGAAAGGCTGCTCCAACGGAACTTGTTTTTTCCGGAGGAAAACACGAACACAGTGTACAGTCGAGTCTTAATAGCTTACTTACAAATGGGCTCGTCAGGCACTCTTCTTGGCTGCAGTGGTTATTATTATATTTACATGCTTCCAGCTCCCGTTTTTGCTCCGTGACAGCTCGGACTTTTCCTTTCTCTCCCTCCCTCGCTCACAGACACATAACGTGTATGGTAGTCCATTCTCCCTGCAGCACGGACTACACTGCCCATGAGGCTACATTCTTTAGGGCCATGCCTGTAGCATTCTGCCTTTTAGCTTAGCACAACAACAACAACAAAAAAGCGCTCTCTCACCCAGGAAACACGCAGAGAGAGAGCACGTCACCCTGTAACCATGGCAACCGTAACGCTGCCGCCTGGAACAACAGAACATAGCTGTCAAACAAACCCAAACAATCCTGACCCGCGACAATATGAAACAGGAAAGTACCGCCGTGTAATCCATTTATTTCAACAAAGTAACTGTATTCTGAATACCACCTTTTTAAACGGTAACTGTAATGGAATACAGTTACTCATATTTTGTATTCTAAATACGTAACGGCGATACATGTATTCCGTTACTCCCCAACACTGCCTGTAACACTCTGCTCATATTGCCTTCATACTAAATAATTTTTTAATAATATATTTTTTTAAATTGTGCTTTACGTCACCTCTACTTTACGCCTGCAAGTAGAGGTGAGGTGGGATCCAAGTGGCTCACCCCGGCTACTAGTCTGAGACCCCTGGTCTAGAGAGAAGAGTTACAGGTGAGAGGAGTGATGAGCTGCTTCACTTCTTGCCTACCAGCTGTCCAGCCAGCGATTTGGCTGGCTGGACATGTGCTGCAGCGATTGTGAAGTGGAGACTGCAGCTGAGTCCACTACTGCTGAACCTTTGGATGGCTGACCAAACGATCGTCCAATGGTTTCAGCTAAATTGCTGGATGTGCTGGTAGGCAAGAAGTGAAGCAGCTCATGGCGGTGAGAAATGACCATCAGGGGAGAGCAGACACAATCTGACCCCTACAGCACACTTTTGCACCGGATGTTTTCGTAAAGCTTTCATTTTGGTATTTCCGTTGATCCGTTCCAGGAAACTAATTATTTGGCTAACATGCAATTTTATTGCATGTTAGCCAAATAATTAGTTTCCTGGAACATTTAGATTTAAGATTTAACATTGTGTTTTAAATATGAAAAGTTACAAATATTTTACCAAATGTTGTAAAAAAAATGACTCGAAAAAACATGTTTTTGTAAGCTAAAGCTAAGGTTTTGAGCTAAATGTGGAAAAATGTTTCCATTAATTTCAGCATGTTTCACTTTACAAATGGCTCCTATATATATATATATATATATATATATATATATGTGTGTGTTTCCTTGTCTATACATGTCTATGTATATATTGGACCCCCTAATGATCCTCTACCTAATCACACGAGCCAAGGTGTGAAAAAGGTTGTAGGTCACAATCAGCCAGGGTTTCGGGTGAGCTCATAGTGAAACCTGGCCCCACCCTATCATGTGATTTCCTGAGGTCAGATGGCCCAGGGTGTGAGTGGGCGTTAAGGCGTCTGGGAAGGGATCTCAAAACTGGATTATAGATGGCAGACAGTTGGTGTCGTAAACCACCGCCTCTGTTCAAAGATTGTCGTTCACAGTGGACATAGCTTCTTCCACTCCTCTTTCAAAGAGTGACCTTTGTCCTTTAGATGCAGATAGACTGCTGAGTCTTGTCCCGTGGAGGTGGCTCTTCTATGTTGTGCCATGCGTTAATGAAGTGGCTGTTTGGTCTCTCCGATGTAGAGGTCTGGGCATTCCTTGCTACACTGTACAGCATAGACTACATTATAAACTTTGTGTTTTGTCAATGAGATTAACCAGTTTTTGTCTGAGTGTGTTGCTGGGTGTGAAGTAAACTGCGATGTCGTGCTTGGAGAAAATTCTCCTGAGTTTTTTGATACACCGGCTACATAGGGGATGGTAATGACGTTATGTCTGTCTTTCTTATCCTCCCTAGCTGGGTTCTGGTTGTCTATTCTGTGCATCTTTGCTGACTTGATGAAAGCCCAATTAGGATAACCACATGTTTTAAGAACTTCATTTACATGTATGTGTTCCTTCTTTTTCCCTTCAGGCTTAGAGGGAACATGTTCTGCCCGGTGGTGTAGGGTCCTGATTACCCCAAGTTTGTGTTCCAGAGGGTGATGGGAGTCAAAGAGGAGGTACTGGTCCATTTGTGCGGGCTTCCGGTAAACTTCAGTGTTGAAATTTCCATTTTCTTCAATGCGCACGGCGCAGTCCAGAAGTTGGTAAGTTATCATTTATCAGTTGGATTACTTAATATATTATCACGCTTTTTACAACTGCATGAATGCACTATTGCTCTGTGATTTATTACTGTTACTGAAGGCTACTCGCCATACCAATACCAACTAGATTTTTAAATATTAACATAAAATGATAACTCGTCCATCAAAAAATTGCCACTTTTTTTGGCAATTTTTGCAGCAATCTCTTATAGAAAACTATTCCGCGCGTATATGAAACAGGTTCACGGCTCCGAACTGTAGTAAAGGGACCTCTGGCTAATACGTTGGGCTCCATGTCGGGCTCGTAGCTGAAAACTAGCTTTACTTTGTTGTCTGGGTCAGATTTGCTAGCAAGAGACAGAGAGAGGCGTTGAAAGGCTGCTCCAACGGAACTTATTGTTTCGGAGGAAAACACGAACACAGTGTACAGTCGAGTCTTAATAGCTTACTTACAGCTGGGCTCGTCAGGCACTCTTTTTGGCTGCAGTGGTTATTATTATATTTACAGGCTTCCAGCTCCTGTTTCTGCTCAGTGACAGCTCGTACCTTTCCACTCGCCTTTTTCTCCCTCCCTCGCTCACAGACACATAACGTGTATGGCAGTCCATTCTCCCTGCAGCACGGACTACACTGCCCATCAGGCTACATTCTTTAGGGCTATGCCTGTAACAGTCTGCATATTCCCTTCATGTTAAATAATCTTTTGGAAAATAATTTTTAAAAATATTTCTTCACGTCATTTTGTGGGCCGCAAGTAGAGGTGACATGGGCCACAAGATTGAGACACAGGTATTAGAGCCTCTTAATGTGTGTTTTGTTTGGGTTTCCACCAGCGTTGAATTACCAGAATTAGAGAGGGCATAGCCTAATATATGAAACAGGAAAAGACCGCCGTGTAATCCATTTATTTCAGAACGTGTTGGTCAGATGTATGCATTTTTGACCTGGGGGGCAATAATAACAAGTAATGATGACATGGATGTAGACTACAATCTTGATCTGTCAATTTTCATTCAGCTTATAGAATGTGCTCTCTATCACAACAAAGTATTACAATAAAATAGAAATTGCAGTATGCACAGCCAACAGGATCACAGTGAACACTAATTGTCATAGTAACACTGTGGCAGGCAGAGCTAGGCAGGTTTACGTGCTACAACTAAGAGACTGAAAATGAAATACAACTGTATAAAACTCCACATGAAACTAGGATGGCCAGCAGTTATTATTCTGTGTGTGGAAAGTTTCTTGATTTTCTTGGATCTTAAGTGTCGTTGGAGTCTTGAATTGGCCCTGTCTTTTGATGGTTATAAAACTGAAATTGTCCCAAATATTTTTAGTATATTCAACTTGTAAAATCATTTAACTCTTTCGGGTCCCCTCAAGTTCAATCCTTGTCTTCATTTGTTGATACAACAGCAACATGAGAGCTTTTCTGCCCTATGCAGATACAGCAGAGGTAACACCAAACTGCTGGGCAAGTTAAACCAGACCAGGTAGGGTAACACTAAACACTTGACAGTGCTGCTCACTACATTTGAGTTGCTGAGAGCATTACATAAAAACGTCCCAACAACCCATAGCCACACAGCACAGGTTATAGCCGTGATGGTGTAGAAAGCTTTCAGCTTTGATTGGTCAACTATCTCCTTTGCTCTGCCTCTTTCCCCTGGCCCTGGACGAATCAGAACACAGAGTACAGACAGGCTGCAGAAAGATATGATTATAATGTAGGGAGCCAAAAGGGAGAACAATGGCGCAATTCTGTAGTTAGGAGGTGATAAATTTGTAGCACATGTCAGTCCAAGGCACATCAGCCAAACACAGCCAATGCTGATGTTTCTGATCCTGACCCCACGGGCATTTCTAAGACTCATGTAGGTGATGGGGTGAACAACAGCCAGATAACGCTCTACACAGGTCAGGAGGTGGAAAAATATCTCTCCATAATAAGCAACGTTACAAACATATAATCCTACAGTCTCACTCACTGAATGATTAGTGTATTCACCATAATAAATGAGCAAGCACCCCAAGACCCAGATCAGCTCCATGACAGCAACGTGGTAGGTGAAAATGTCAGAGTGGCTTGCTGTTTTTAAGAAGCGCTGCCGTCGCCATCTTTGGTAGCCCACATAAAAGACAAGGACACAGACAATGAGGAGGAGGATGATTCTCACTGTAAAGTAGGGAATGAATTTGGATGAATTTATGGAGCAGTTGTCATCGATAACGTAGTTGGAGGTGGAGTTAAGCGACATATCTGCAGTATGATGTAGGTCTGAGGAGAAAAAAAATCAGAGGGACAGACATGTGAAGAAAATGTCAACCAATACTCTGACATAGAATCTTAATTGTCAACCAACTTTTTAATGAAAAACCAAAATGACATGGGTAGGAAATTGCTGAAACTGGAAAAATTATACCCACAAAGCAAAACACAATGGCAGTGGGTCCTTTTAGATTAATGTTACAAAGCTTGTTAATTAGCTTTCAGCACTAATTCAACACTAATAACAAGTTCCTATTCACACACACACACACACACACACGCATATCTCTCTCTCTCTCACTATATATATATATATATATATATATATATATATATATATATATATAGATATAGATATATATATATAGATATAGATAGATAGATACACACATTTAAAAAAATATTCATGATCTAATGACAGAAAAAGCAAAATTACAAAATGGTAGATAACATTTATCAGATATTAAAGTAATGTTTAGTTAACACAGATTAATGTCAGAGCATCCACTCTCTGAGCTGCCGTCAGAAAGAATGAGTTCATTACATGAAACCAAGCTTCATATGGGATTGATGCACTTTAATCTCAGTGGCATCATGGTAAAATGAGCAGCTCAAACATTAATACATGAATGAAAAAATAAAGTATTTAAAAATTAAAGTGTCAGTATATTATAGGTTATTAAAGATCACCTTTTTAAGTTGGATTGTTTCCTCTGGTTCACCTCTTCAAACTGACCGACTGCTCCTCACTCAAAATGTGCACTGATGCTTCTGCCAGTGTTCAGGTTGCTCACAGTTCACACAGCAGCTGAACAATGGGAGCTTTTTGCATGACTCTATAGGTGGTTACCATGAATTACAGAAGCAAATAATGCTTCAGCATTTGGGTCACAATGCAGTTTTTCCACAGTACGTCTGTATTTTCTAACCATTATGGATAGTTCAGGTACCAAATGTTTTACATCTGACAGTAAATAGCAGTGCAGGACTGTCAAGGAATAAAAAGTGGGGAAAGTTTTTTTTTTTCAAACATTTTTAATGTCAGTGTTTTACTCTATCAATCGATTACATCTGACAGTATTCAAATGGCTTTTAATGTAAGACAGGTGTTCATTCAAATTAAGCAGTGTCATACCCCCCCTGTGTGTACATAGAGTAGTTTGATGGGATCTGAGTTACAGTATGTGTGAGATGATTTTAGTATGCATAATGTTAGCTTCCATTAGCAGAGTTAACCCTGATAGAGGTTGCAGCCCATAATACTGTGATTTAATGTACACACTGTAAATAATCATTAATAATTAATACTGGTTTTATTTTGTTGTATTTATCCACGACACCTTAAAGGCTGGTCTGTAAAAATATTTTCGGACATAAGCTTTCCATCAGAAGAAAGTATTATGATAAAATGGAAATTGCAGTATGTAAGCCATCAGGACCACAGTGCAGATTCATTTGTGTTGTACATAAACATGATAACAACCATAGACTGATTCCTGCACATTTTTATTAACATAAATATAAATAAAGAATGTACTGATAAAGGAAACAAATTCAACTGGCGTGAAAAAGGTCAACAAACCTAACCAACATAGTCAGCAAAACATGTCATAAACAGACACAAATTATTTTTCATATTACAAAATTAGAATGTGAAGAGAAATATATAGGAGCTTCATCCCATAAATTCTCTAAAAGGTTCAATGAACAATTGATGCTTACTTTATTTTTCCCCTGTATGTTTGCTTACAGTACAGCTAAAAATGCCTATAGGATCTGAATGGACAGCATCCTGCCTCAGGGGCGACTCTAGGATCAAACATTTAAGGGGGCTCAGCTTCCAATCATAATGTCAGCAGTGCCTTGTTTTTACTATTAATGTAATATGCTGTTTGCAAATGTAATCAGCCTTTTTCACATTTGCAAACCTCAATTCAGTTGGATAAACATTACATTGTTACCCTCAAAAGAAACCTAATTAACTGGATGACCTTGTCCCGATTCTTTTATTTGAGGTTGAGAACAAACAACCAGTGATCCAGATGGGTTCAATCAAAACAATGATTTATTGAACACACGTGTGGGGAGATGTACACCGGGCCATCATCAGCATAGATCTCTGCTAGAAAGCACACTTCAAATTGATTTTGTATGTCAGGGTTCAGCCCCTTCTTGCATTAGCAGATAACATAACATGCATCAGTTACAGTTAGTGACAGTTAGATATATTTCCGTTGTGAACAACATTTTAAAATACTTAAAGAGCTGTCTCAACCGTCTTACACTCCAGGTACTAAACTGTTGCTACGCAGCCACATATGCAGGTGCAGCAAAATGTCTCTTACCTCTGACCTAGAAATTAATCTAACTGTTCTCTGTGTCTGTAAGCGTGTTTGCATTGACCTTTCTGCACTCTAAGCCACTTCTCACAATATGTCAGTCTGGACAGTCCCGCCAGACGAATCTTATGACCCACAAAAGACTGAGTGCCAACTGTCATGCGCATATTTGCGATGTGTGTATGAAAATGATTATAACTACTTATTTAATAAAAGTTTTCACAAAATGCTACTAATAAAAGCCATGTTAATAATAATGTATTTTCCACAACCTATATTAATGTCTAATAATAATCCAGAGTGAATAATCAGAGATTTCAATCTAATCCACCCGTTTTAGGGTTGAGCCTTTAGCAGTCAAACCCAAGGCAAAGGGTAAGATAAGATGAGAAACATGCATAATATTATTTTAGTGTCCTAATCGGATTGAGATGGTCCACCAAATCATCAATCACTTAATCAGTACAGACAATAGAAAATCACCCTGCCACTCCACAGACGTTCACATGAAGGAAACTGGTAATAAGGTTGTTTCATATGCAAGTTTTTCAATTCATCCAAACACCTTTTATTATGAAATAAATAGTATTTTCTATATTGTTTTAAGTTAACGTTCTTTGATGCTACTTATAGAACAAATAAAAACAAGCAGACACTTTATAAGTCACACAAACATCCCTGCATTATCATAACAGAACGAACTTTTGCTATATGTGTCCTGAAATTAACTCTTCATCTTCTTTCTACCAGCGCAACAAACATCGTATTAGCCTAATGACAAGCCATGGTGCTAAAGCAGCAGCACTTCTGTGTGAGCGCACACTAACATCATGATAACAACAACCCTGGACATAAAACCTTCATTTTCATTGTATCCTGTACTGTTGTCAGTAGACAAGTTGGAAAATATAACATTTGAAGACAATTACAGAAAATAACACAAAAATATGCTATTGTTGGTACTACTGAAATAATTATTTTTAGCAGTACTCTGATTAAAACTAAACTTGCCTGTGGTCTGCATTTGCTATGCCTAGCAGGGAAACTTGGTACAAATGTGATTTTAACAATAAGGTGAACCAAAGATTTTGTTCTATTGGTTTTCAAGGTTATGAATGCTACAGAGATTTACTGAGGATTTAATGCTAGGGAGGCCTTACGTAAGCATACACTTTAAATTTGATTAGCATCCTGCTGTGTACAACTTGACAACTTAAAAATCATATTGTGTATGCAAACAAACACAAAGCACAAACAAGCATAAACAAACAATAAAGAGGATTTGTGCTGTCATTTGCATGGCCAGCAGCAATTATTCAGTATATGACCTGAAAGCTTCCATCCATCCATGCGCTTCCGCTTATCCTTTCCAAGGTCGCGGGGGGCGCTGGAGCCTATCCCAGCTGTCATAGGGCAAGAGGCAGGGTACACCCTGGACAGGTCGCCAGTCTGTTGCAGGGCTAACACACAGGGAAAAACAACCATCCACACTCACATTCTCACCTATGGGCAATTTAGATTTTTCAATTAACCTATCCCCACAAAGTCCATGTCTTTGGATGGTGGGAGGAAGCCGGAGTACCTGGAGGGAACCCACACAAACACGGGGAAAACATGCAAACTCCACAGAGAAAGACCCCGGCCTGATGGTAGAACTGGACTCAGGACCTTCTTGCTGTTAGGCAACAGTGCTAACCACCATGCCACCAACATGAAAACTTTGAAAAGACAAAAAATTTATTCAGTTTTGCAATTTTCCCCTTTCAAAATTTTAGTTTAATCCAGAACCCTTTTTAATGTTTGGGATAACTATGACAGTTGAGCATGTCGGTGATCTCACATCTAATAATAACAAGTAAAGGACCCAAAATATTTCTCATAATCTATGTCTTTTGTATACAGCTGATTAAAAAGTGCTTCAAATTTCAGGCTTGTATTCCCATTAACTTTGTTTTAGTTGAAATTTTCTCTGCTGCACTTTTGAGTCATCAGCAACATGTAACACCATGCAAATCTCTGTGGTGTGATCAAATTCAATCTTGTACTTCAGTTGTTGGTATAACTAAAACATGAGAGTTTTCCTGTCCTATGCAGATACAGCAGAGGTAACACCAAACTGCTGGGCAAGCTAAGCCAGAGCAGATACATCATCATCAAACACTTGACAGTGCTGCTCACTGGACCTGAGTTTCCAAGAGCATTTAATAATATCACCCCAAGAAACCATAACCACAAAGCACAGGTTATAGCTGTGATGGTGTAGAAAGCTCTCTGTTTTGATTTTGCAACCATCTCTTTTTCCCCACCTCCTTCCCCTGGCCCTGGGCGAATCAGAACACAGAGTACAGAGAGGCTGCAGAAAGATATGATTATAATGGAGGGAGCCAAAAGGGAGAACAATGGGGCAATTCTGTAGTTAGGAGGTGATAAATTTGTAGCACATGTCAGTCCAAAGCTCAGCACCCAAACACAGCAGATGGTGATGTTTCTGATCCTGACCCCACGGGCATTTCTAAGACTCATGTAGGTGATGGGGTGAACAACAGCCATGTAACGCTCTACACAGGTCAGGAGGTGGAACAATATCTCTCCACAATAAGCAGCATTACAAACATCTAATCCTACAGTCTGACTCACTGAGTGATTAGTGTATGCACCATAATAAATGAGCAAGCACCCCAAGATCCAGATCAGCTCCATGGCAGCCATGTGGTAGGTGAAGATGTCAGAGTGGCTTGCTGTTTTAAAGGAGCGCTGCTGCTGCCATCTTTGGTGACCAACATAAAAGACGAGGAAACAGAGAGTGAGGAGGAGGATGATTCTCACTGTATAGAAGGGATTGAATTTGGATGAATTTATTTGGCAGATGTCATCCAAAACATAGTTGGAAGTGAAGTTAGGTGACATATTTGCAGTATGATGTAGGTCTGAGGAGAAAAACAGAGACAGACAATAAATATTAGAATATTAATATGTTCAAATACAAAACATATTGTGTCTCTTATCCTTGACATTATATAGTTGTCACGGCTGCCGAGGCAAGCCGTGTGGTGTTGGAGGAAAAGGAGGACCCAAAATGCAGGCAGTGACTGATGTTTCGAGTGACGTTTATTTACAAGTGGTGGAGTGGCAAAAACAGGCAGTGAGGGAAGAGAATTTACAGAACAAACCTAAACTGGGAAAACTAAATAACAAACTGGAGAACATACGAACGGGGTGAGAGGCAGAGAGACGCAGACGAGGAACAGGACACCGTGGAACACAGATGAACCGGCAACAGGCAGGAGAACACACAGGGTTTAAATACACACAGCAGCAATCAAGGGATGAGCAACAGGAGGGGAACACACCTGGGAGAAATCAAAGCTGACGGGACAAGGGAAGGTAATATGAACACACTCAGATGAGACAGAGACCTTCAGAATAAAACAGGAAACTCACAGACACAGAACCAGACAAGACACTGAACTAAGCAGGCAGATTCACAAACAGACAGTGTGACACCATAGACAGACGGAGGGAACACAGAGAAGTGGGACCAGGGCAAGCAAAGAACAGAAACCTAACAAATGGCAAATCATAACAGAATACATACTCAGAATAAACAAAAAGCATAAGGAAACAAAACACTGAGTCGGCAGACTCAGGACCATGACAATAGTTTTCTAATTCTTTTTAGTGCTCTCAGATTTACCTGATCTAAAAAACAAGTATTGCCGTTGTTATGACTCCTTTTCACTACAGTTCAAAATGGGAGCAGCTCTGAGTCCAAGAGAGAATAGACTGTTTTTGTTTCATCATTAAAAATGAACTGATTTAACTGAACCAACTTACTGAATTCAGTCAAGATTAGGTTACTGCTCCAAGCTGTAATAAAACCATAGCGCTGTAACTTGAAGAAGAAAGCAGTCCCAGTGGGTCTTTTTAGAGTAATTTTGCAAAGAATGAAGCAAAAAAAACCTTTCATAATCATCACTGAAATAACTGTACAACATTAATAACAACAATTTCCTGATATATATTTATAAAAAAACAACTCATGATCTAATCACAGAAAAAGCAAAATTACAAAATGGTAGATAACATTGATCAGATATTAAAGTAATGTTAAATTAACACAGATTAATGTCAGAGCATCCACTCTCTGAGCTGCCGTCAGAAAGAATGAGTTCATTACATGAAACCAAGCTTCATATGGGATTGATGCACTTTAATCTCAGTGGCATCATGGTAAAATGAGCAGCTCAAACATTAATACATGAATGAAAAAATAAAGTATTTAAAAATTAAAGTGTCAGTATATTATAGGTTATTAAAGATCACCGTTTTAAGTTGGATTGTTTCCGCTGGTTCACCTCTTCAAACTGACCGACTGCTCCTCACTCAAAATGTGCACTGATGCTTCTGCCAGTGTTCAGGGTGCTCACAGTTCACACAGCAGCTGAACAATGGGAGCTTTTTGCATGACTGGTGGTTACCATAAATTACAGAAGCAAACAATGCTTCAGCATTTGGGTCACAATGCAGTTTTTCCACAGTATATCTGTATTTTCTAACCATTATGGATAGTTCAGGTACCAAATGTTTTTACATCTGACAGAAAATAGCAGTGCAGGACTATCAAGGATGAGTAAATAGTGGGATTTAAAATAAAAAGATCTTTAATGTCAATGTTTAACTCTATCAATCGATTACATCTGACAACCACACAATAATAGATACAGAGAAAACCCCAACAATCATATGACCCCCTATGACCAAGCACTTTGGCGACAGTGGGAAGGAAAACTCCCTTTCAACAGGAAGAAACCTCCTAATCTTAAATACAGATGGTGTCTGTATCCTGAATCCAGACTGGACGTGGTGTTTTACTTTTTTCTTTAAAAAGCACGGAAGAATGTCTGTTTGCTTCACACGGAGGATGACCCCCACAGCAGGCCGTACAGTTTTATACCATAAGAAAAACACGTATTATTATGACTATCTTCTTCCGGAAGCGACGTGGCTGTCGTGCCTTCTCCCTGTGAATCTTCTCCTCTCTCCATTGACGTCTGACCTCGCCTCATATCTGGTCCTTTCCTGGAATAAAGAGAGAAAACAACTCCCTGCTTAGCCTTGATTATTAATACTATCCTACTGATTCTATTTATTGTGGAGATATCATCTGAATTTCAGGAGCGGGACCTCCTTCACGCCCCCTCCGGCCTCAGGCTATAAAAGCCCCCCTTCTCCAATAACTGCTGTTCTCATTTTCATGCCCCACCCTTCCCCTCCATTTTTCCCTCTCTTCTCCTCTCTTCCTTTCTTTCATTCATTTCTCTTTAGTATATGGGCAATTGTGGCTCAAGAGTTGGGAGTTCGCCTTGTGATCGGAAGGTTGCCGGTTCGAGCCCCGGCTTGGACAGTCTCGGTTGTTCTGTCCTTGGGCAAGACACTTCACCCGTTGCCTACTGGTGGTGGTCAGAGGGCCTGGTGGCGCCAGTGTCCGTCAGCCTCGCCTCTGTCAGTGCGCCCCAGGGTGGCTGTGGCTACAATGTAGCTGCCATCACCAGTGTGTGAATGGGTGTGAATGGGTGGATGACTGAATGTGTAAAGCGCTTTGGGGTCCTTAGGGACTAGTAAAGCGCTATACAAATACAGGCCATTTACCATGGGGATCTGCCCGGCCCGAGAGCCGTCGCCAGTCCCCTTCAAGGCCTTCCCCAAACCGCAGCACCATTTCACACTTCCTCATCCCTCATCGCCCGTGGTTACCAAGGATGTGGTCCCAGCTAGTGAAATGTAAGTTTGTGAAATTCTGGACACCTTTGGCCCAGAAAATCTCATCCTGACTTTTAACCAGTATGATGTGTAATCAAGTTTTGCAAAACCCTCTGTACTAATGTCTAACACAATAATTCAATTCAGTCACAGCACTAAATGAAGCTTTCAACCCTCATTTTTTAAAGTGCAAACTCTTTGAAAATAAAAACCATAAAAAAACAGCTTAATTTAATCATTTTATTTCTAACAGAAGCTGGTTCCACAGAAGAGGGGCCTGAAAACTGAAGGCGAAGAGCTCTAATGGGGTGATGCAGGACTGATACAAAACAGGTGTCATGTTCGCGTCTGGGGGGGCGTGGCTAGCTGGACCTGGGGTATAGAGTATGTTTGAGGAGTGTGATTGAGTGTACAGTGTCCATTTATGTTTGTCTCTGCATTGGGCGAGTGCCGTTTATTTGTATATGTGTGCATTAGGGTTGGAATGAATGTTAGTGTCTGTTTGTGCTTGTTTGTCTGTGTGTCAGGCTGGGTCTTAGACTCCACCTCTCTGGGAACATCTCAGGTTTCCCCAGGCGTGGGGGCCTATCAACCCCTCCACACTCCCTGCTGGTGGCTGATGCCCTCAGTCGTCAGTGTGTTGGTGGTTCTCGGTGTACAGGGGTTGGGCGCTCACTCCCAGTGGCTGCTTGGCGGGGCCTGGCACCCGTGGCTAGGTCAGGCTCCTTGTGGGGGTGGGAGAGCCCTCAGAATGCTGATCTCTGGGCCCAGCGTGCAGCGGGCAGAGCCTTTTGGCTTGTTTTCTTTCTTTTTTTCTTTCAACAGGTGATCCAGCTGAGTTTTTACTGTCTTTTCTCACTGTCCCTCTTTCCCTCTGTTTCTTTCTTATCCCCCAGATATGTCTGTCCAGTTTGTAATAACTTAAAATAATAAAAATAATAATAATATAGATCAATGAAGTGGTCCAATATGGCAAATACAAAATAATCCAGTTGGAAGAGTAAATCCATTGGGCATCTTTCTTGGTCTTCACACAACAATTCTGATTGCTAAAATACCACACAGGGAGAGGCAAAACTCCTCCCCCCATAAAGCATGCGAACAAAAAAAAAAAAACATATCCTTGTTTATTCTCAGCTTACTCCTGTCAGTTTATTTACTCCATCATATTATTACTCACAAAATTCACTACATGAATACGTAAACCATTTGACTACAGCATCGTCATGTCTTTAAAGAACTGACTGAATTTTTGAGCGTGTTAATTCGAAGACATCTGAGTTGATCCTTGATTCACTGTCAAAATGTGTGTTATAACAATGAGCCATAAATATGAATAAATTTGACTAATTTAAGTATTTTCTTTATTCGATTTTACTTGATTACTTAATTTTTGTTGTTAGCCTAACATTGACATAAAATAAAAAAGATGCACTGAATTACTTTGTACATTTCGTCTCTCTCTTTAATATTTCATTTGGCTGATTAGTTCTTAGGAAAGAACTGTTTATAATATCATTATAAATAAGTTGCACTAAAATGTATAATGAATGGCTCAGAACATGCGTTGGTTGTCTGTATGCATTTTTGACCTAGGGGGCAATAATGAGAAATATTGATCACATGAATGCATGCTATGTTCTTGAACTGTTTATTTTCATTAAGTTTACTAAGTGTGCTCTCCATTACAAGAAAGTATTATGGTCCACCAATTCACCAAGCACTTAAAGGAGCATTAATCAGTACAGACACTGGAAAAACACCCCGCCACTCCACAGACCTGTACACGAAGCAAACTGGTAATAATTTTTTTTTTCATATTAAAGTTTTTCATTTCATACAAACAGTCCTTTTATTATGCATACAGAGCATCATTTACCCAAGTTTCACAAGTGAAGAATAAAACTATAGTTTGTATGTAGCGGCAGCCATTCTGTTCGAGCCATGTTTAGAGTGAACACGGCTCATACTAGAACGCATGCAAAGCATCAATGAAATACATGGAAAACTACTCTGTGAAAAATGTTTTTCCAGCTAACTCAATTATTTGCTCCCTTGTTCTTCCTCCTCTTGTACAACATCCCTGCCCTCTCTATGCTCCTCACTCAAGTAGAAACTAAACAATGACAAAAAATATAATCTTATAACAATTATTGTGACAGCAAGTCTACTCTAATTTGTTTCTTTTTGTTCTTTCTTTGTTCCCCAGCAGAGTAGAGGATCAAAGGTTAAATTTTGCTAATAATCACTAGTGTTTTAAGTTAAATTAGTAACATTTTTTGACACTACTTATAGAACAAATAAAAATAAGCGGACACTTTATAAGTCATCACATCTTTAGAGGTGCTCCAATGAAATCTACATTTCGCCTATCCTGCATTTACTATGCCTGTACATGCAAACAAACAGAAAGCACAAACAAGCATAAGTACAAAAAATAAAGAGGATTTGTGCTGTCATTTGAATGGTCAGTAGCCATTATTCTGTATGTGACATATGTATGGACCCAACATTTATCTTATTATTACATTTGTATTTATATTTGTGTAAAGCTGATATGATAATGATTCAAATCTAAAGGCTTGTGTTCCTCAAGACTGTTTTTATTGAAATGTCCTCTACTGCAGTTCCACAACTGGTAAGCTGAAGTGAGTCTCTGTGGTGTACCCAAATTCAGTCTTGTTCTTCAGTTGTTGGTATAACTACAACATGAGAGTTTTCCTGCCCTATGCAGATACAGCAGAGGTAACACCAAACTGCTGGGCAAGTTAAACCAGAGCAGACACATGTACATCAAACACTTGACAGTGCTGCTCACTGGACCTGAGTTTTCAAGAACATTTAATGCAAGTATGCCAAGAAACCATAGCCACACAGCACAGGTTATAGCTGTGATCGTATAGAAAGCTCTCTGTTTTGATTGGTCAACCATCTCCTTTTCCCCGCCTCCTTCCCCTGGCCCTGGGCGAATCAGAACACACATAACAGAGAGGCTGCAGAAAGATATGATTATTATGGAGGGAACCAAAAGGCAAAATGTTGGGGCAGATTCATAGTTAGGAGGTAATAAAACTTTAACGCATGCCAGTCCAAAGCTCAGCACCCAAACACAGCTGATGCTGATGTTTCTGATCCTGACCCAACGGGCATTTCTTAGACTCATGTAGGTGATGGGGTGAACAACAGCCATGTAACACTCTACACAGGTCAGGACGTGGAAAAATATTTCTCCATAATAAACAACGTTACAAGCATATGATCCTACTTTCTCACTCACTAAGTGATTAGTGTATGTGCCATAATAGAAGAGGAAGCACCCCAAGATCCAGATCAGCTCCATGGCAGCCACGTGGTAGGTGAAGACGTCAGAGTGACTTGCTGTTTTAAAGGAGTGCTGCCTTCGCCATCTTTGGTGACCAGAAAAAAAGATGAGGATAGAGGCGATGAGGAGGAGGATGATTCTCAATGTATAGAAGGGCATGAATTTGGATGAATATATGGGGCAGATATTGTCCACAATATAGCTGAAGGTGGAGTTAAGTAACATATCTGCTGTATTATGTAGGTCTGTGGAGAAAAATATAAAATAATAATTAGAGGGACAAACACAGGTAACAGAAGGATTAACAGTTTAAAGTTGTAATTGGTCTTTTTAAGAAACTGTAAGAAAGTTTACATGACTTTGCAAGCAAAGGTGTGAGTTATATCTAGGTCCTGAAATCATTTCTCCTTTAATACTATTTTTCAGTCCACAAATGTACACGGACAGGAAATAGCTGACAGTGGAAAGAGAAAAAAATGACAATGTGCTGCTCCTGTATAATATCATAATAATAGGCTGGTGATGCATTGTGACTGATTATTATTATGTTATCTAAAAAATCATCAAGTTGTAGATTTGTCTTCACTGAAAAAAAACTAGAGCAGCATGTTATAATTATCTAATCCCATTCAATATTACCAGATTCACCCAATCTAAAAAAATTATCTTGCCATTGTTATTATTCCATTTCACTACAGTTGCAAAGTGGGAGCAACTATGAGATCCAGACAGGATATACTTTGTTTACTTTAATCATGAAAAATGGACTGAATTAACTGAACCAGTTTACTAAATTCTAGAGTGGATTACCGCTGAAAGCTGGAATAAAACCATAGGCTGTAACTTTATTGTGGCAAACTGGAACAGAGCAAAATGACAAGTTTGAATTTAGATTAATGTTAAAAAGAACAAAACAAAAATAAGTTTCAAAATAATAACATAATTAGCCATTAACACATTGATATATGTAAGAGCATACATTGTGCTGCCAATGGAAGGAATGAGTTGATCACATGAAACCTGAAGTTCAGAAATAAAAAAAGAAAATACAAAATTCTTCTGAGGTTGAATTGCTTTTATCTCAATGACATTCATTTAAAAAGATAAATAACAGCTTAAATACTAATTAAAAGATGTATTTAAACATTAAAGTGTCAATATATTATAAGATGTTAAAGAGCACCTTTTTGTTTGAATTGTCTCCTCTGGTTCACGTTTCCAAGCTGACTGACTGCTCTTCACTGTAAATATGCACAGACACTTGTGAGTTTTCAGAGTTGACACAGCAACAGAACGATGGGAGCTTTTTGCATGATTCAGTAGGTGGTACTTACCGTAAATTACAGCAGCAAGTTATACTTCAGCATTTGGGTCAAAGTGCTATATTCTAGAGCATATCTATATTTTCTGAATTTTCTTACTTTATATAGCAAAAACTGATTTCTTATTTTCACCCTAACATGTAGGAAACCAAAAACAAGGAGTCTGTGTAATTAGTGGAAATGGTTTAGATTTGGTTTTTATATGTGACAGAAAAGGACATGCAGTTTAGGACTGAAGGATATATAAAAAGTGAAAAAAGTCATTTAAGAGATTTTTAAACTGTATGTTTTACTCTATCAATCCATTACATCTGACAGTAGTCAAATAGCTACTAATCTAAGACAGGTGTTCATTCAAATTAAGCAGTGTCATGTCTCCTGTGTGTACATAAAGCAGTTTGACTGAATCCCATTTTCAGTCTGTGTGTGATAATTTTAGTGTGTGTAACTAGATTCTTTATCATTAGGGTGCAAAAATGGGAATATCGGGATAAAATCTAACCCCCTCAGGTTAAATATTAAAGGTTAGATAATTTAACCAGTTTAAAACACTACACCTAACATTTTCTTTGGATAAAAACAAAAGATTCTTCTCTCTCCTCAAAAAAATATAGTTTTTGATGTGAAGCAGTAGCAAAAATGATTTTCCTTGATATCTTTGTCCTGTGTCAAGAATTTTGAAACCCATCCATCCATCTATTTTCTTTTGCTGCTCTGCGGGCAAGTTGCAAGGGGTGCACCCTAAGCAAAGAAACCCAGACGTCCCCCTCTTCAGCCAACTGCTCTAGTTTTCTTGGTACAACACCCCCAGGGCAGGGAGCACCTCAGTGTAAACTTGAGTAGGTCCAAGTTTACCCTTGGGCCAACTCCTGCTGGAGGAATATATCTCCAAAAGTTGAATCTGTTCATCTGGACGTAGCGTTTTGTGGGAGAAACGTTTCGTCACTCATCCAAGTGACTTCTGGAGGAGTAGTATACCTCCAAGGAGGTATCCTAGTTAGATGCCCGAACCACCTAAAATGGCTCCTTTCGATGTGAAAGTGTGGCGGCTATACTCTGGGCCTCCTTTTGAAAGACTTAACTGCTCACCCTGTCTCTAAGAGAAAGACGAGTCACTCTTTGGAGGAAGCTCGTTTTTCTATCTGTGATTTCTCCAGTGGACCCAGGTGGCCTGTAAGGAGGGACAAAGAGTTGTGACAACAGTCCTTTTATCAGGGAAGAATTTTGTTGTTCCAGTTAGCTTTGACTTTGGCAGACCTCCAGCTGGTGCCAGTGTGATAGTCACATCATTGAAGATGGTGGTTTATATCTATCTATCTATCTATCTATCTATCTATAAACACCCAGCACGCCCCTGCGGGCGGTCTAGCCTTCAAGCTCGGGTCCTCTACCAGAGGCCTGGGAGCTTGAGGGTCCTGCGCAGTATCTTAGCTGTTCCCAGGACTGCGCTCTTCTGGACAGAGATCTCCGATGTTGTTCCCGGGATCTGCTGGAGCCACTCGCCTATCTTGGGAGTCACCGCACCTAGTGCTCCAATTACCATGGGGACCACCGTTACCTTCACCCTCCACATCCTCTCGAGCTCTTCTCTGAGCCCTTGGTATTTCTCCAGCTTCTCGTGTTCCTTCTTTCTGATGTTGCTGTCATTCGGGACCGCTACATCAATCACTACGGCCGTCTTCTTCTGTTTGTCTACCACCACTATGTCCTGTTGGTTAGCCACCACCATTTTGTCCGTCTGTATCTGGAAGTCCCACAGGATCTTAGCTCGGTCATTCTCCACCACCCTTGGGGGCGTCTCCCATTTTGACCTCGGGACTTCCAGGCCATATTTGGCACAGATGTTTCTGTATACTATGCCGGCCACTTGGTTATGGCGTTCCATGTATGCCCTGCCTGCTAGCATCTTGCACCCTGCTGTTATGTGCTGGATTGTCTCAGGGGCATCTTTACACAGCCTGCACCTGGGGTCTTGCCTGGTGTGATAGAGCTTGTTCTTGTGCTGCCATGATTAGTGCCTCTGTGCTGTCTTTCAGTCCAGCTTTGTCCAGCCACTGGTAGGATTTCTGGATATCAGCCACCTCCTCTTTCTGTCGGTGGTACATACCGTGCAGGGGCCTGTCCTTCCATGATGGTTCCTTGTCTCCCTCCTCTTTCTTGGGTTTCTGCTGCCTGAGGTATTCACTGAGCACTCGGTCAGTTGGGGCCATCGTCCCAATGTATTCTTGGATGTTCGTTGTCTCATCCTGGACTGTGGTGCTGACACTCACCAGTCCCCGGCCCCCTTCCTTCCGCTTAGCATACAGCCTCAGGGTGCTGGACTTGGGGTGAAACCCTCCATGCATGGTAAGGAGCTTTCTTGTCTTTATGTCAGTGGCTTCTATCTCCTCCTTTGGCCAACTTATTATACCAGCTGGGTACCTGATCATGGGCAGGGCGTAGGTGTTGATAGCCCAGATCTTGTTCTTACCGTTCAGCTGACTCCTCAGGACTTGCCTGACCGTCTGCAGGTACTTGGTGGTTGCAGCTTTCCTAGCAGCCTCTTCATGGTTCCCATTCGCCTGCGGGATCCCCAGGTACTTGTAACTGTCCTCTATTTCTGCAATGTTGCCTTCTAGGAGTTCGATCCCCTCAGTTCTGACTACCTTCCCTCTCTTTGTTATCATCCGACTACACTTCTCCAGCCCGAACGACATCCCGATGTCATTGCTGTATATCCTGGTAGTGTGGATCAGTGAATCGATGTCTCGTTCACTCTTGGCATACAGCTTGATGTCATCCATGTACAGGAGGTGGCTGACAACTGCTCCATTCCGTAGTCGGTATCCGTAGTCAGTCTTGTCAATGATCTCACTGAGGGGGTTCAGGCCTATGCAGAACAGCAGTGGGGACAGAGCATCTCCTTGGTAGATCCCGCACTTGATGGTGACTTGTGCTATGGGCTTGGAGTTGGCCTCTAGTGTTGTACGCCACATCCCCATTGAGTTCCTGATGAAGGCTCTTAGGGTTCTGTTGATCTTATATAGTTCTAGGCATTCCAGTATCCAGCTGTGGGGCATTGAGTCATAGGCCTTCTTGTAATCAATCCAGGCACTGCACGGGTTGGTCAACCTGGTCTTGCAGTCTCGGCTGACTGTCCTGTCTACCAGTAGCTGGTGTTTTGCGCCTCTGGTATTCTTGCCAATCCCTTTCTGTGCCCCGCTCATGTATTGACCCATGTGCCTGTTCATCTTAGCCGATATGATGCCTGACAGGAGCTTCCATGTAGTACTGAGGCAGGTAATTGGTCGGTAGTTGGATGGGACCGGTCCCTCCTTGGGGTCCTTGGGGATCAGGACCGTCCGACCTTCGGTTAGCCATTCCGGGTGTCTCTCGTCAACTAGCAGCTGGTTCATTTGTGCTGCCAGACGCTCGTGGAGTGCAGTCAGCGTCTTCAGCCAGTAGGCGTGAACCATGTCGGGGCCTGGTGCTGTCCAACTCTTCATACTAGAGGCCCTTGCTTGGATGTCTGCCACCGTGATGGCTACTGGACCCTGTTCAGGGAGGTTGCTATGGTCTGCCCTCAGATCCACTAGCCACTGAGCATTCCCGTTATGGGTTGCGTCCTTCTCCCATATGCTCTTCCAGTATTGCTCCGTCTCCAGCCTTGGTGGTGCTGTTCTCTTATTGTTCCCTTGCCACTGAGAGTACACCTTTGCTGGTTCTGTGGAGAACAGCTGGTTCATTCTCCTGCCTTCTATCTCTCTGGTGTACCTCCTCAAGCGGCTGGCCAAGGCTGTGAGTCTTTGCTTGGCAGTTTCCAAGGCCTCAGGTATGGACAGCTTGCTGTATTTTTCATGCACCTTCTTTGTCGCACCTTTCTGCAACTCCGTTAGTTGGCTAACCTCCCTCCGTGCTACTTTGATCTTGCCCTCTAGCCTCCTTCTCCATGGAGGGTACTGCTCCTTCTGGCTGTTCAACTTATAGCCAAGCATCTCACTGATCACTGCTGCCGTATTGTAGATCAGCTTGCTAGTCTTGGTAAGCGTGGCTGTAGGTGTATATATATATATATGTATATATATATATATATATATGTATATATACACACACACATAACATACATCAGTAAATTTAAATGTTATACACCATGTGAGGAAATAAAAAATATAACTTTCTTATGGTTTCATAATGACAAAAAAGGCTCTTGAATGTTGATTTCTATATCTCCAAACTCCATGCTGTTCACAACAAATGTGCATTGAATTTTCTCGGGTTGAGGATGTTCACATGTCCACATAGCAGCAGATCTGTGAGGGTGTCTTGGAAAATTATCATTACCAACTGTTAGTTACTACATGGGTCGGAATGTTGTACTGCTGTAGTTTGCTGCAGTTTCTAATGATTGGAGAGCAAAAAGATCCAGCTAAGAGTTTATTTGATTGTTCTAAAGCCAGAATGAATTTTTTACAAACAAAAAGCTTAAGTTTGGGACTGTTCATGAAAACATTTAATTGTTAGCTCATATGTCTTTTTTTTCTATATTGAGCTTTTAGTGGAGTTTACGTATTTCAATACCAGTGAGTATATGTTATGTTTGCCATCCATTACATTTGACATTATTCAAATAACGTGCAAACAAAGGCAGGTGTTTAAAGACAGTAGCGTCATGCACACTGTGTGCACATAGTGCATAGACAAGGCTGATTGCATCTCATTTACATGTTTCATAATATTTGGATGCATAACTTGTACTATTATTATTATCAACAGTGTCTGAAATTGTGTAGTTTTTATACCCTGCTGAAGCCCAGCTTTTGACTCACACAGATTACAAGTACATCCAGTGAGCTGCAATGGTGTTAGCTGTTCGGTTTGTTTAATTCGAGTCGTACATTATTAAATAACATTTTTTTGGTTACTGACTTGTAGCATTGCATGAACTCTTCCTTGCTGATTATCAGAATCAGGAATACTTTAGTAATCCCGTAGGAAATTATGGGTTCCTAGCAGGCAGCATGCTCGTTGGCGCATGCGCACTCACAAAGGAACCCTGCGACAAATCATACTTTACACAAACATCACATTAGGGAGACAGGTCAGAGTGGTAAGCTGATAAGAAAAACAATGAAAATACACAACATGAGGTGAGAGGAGGAGAAAAGAAGCTCCACTCAGACTGAGCTCCTAATGGGAGAACAGTTTGAGAACAGAAAAAAAAAAACCTCAGCAAAAAAAAGCACATGAATCTTAATACACCATAGAAATACATGACAAGCTACAGGGTTGGGTAAGAGGTGAGAGTGAGCCGGTGTAGACAGCGCATTATCTAACATAGGCGCCCTTGAGCACATACTCACATTCTCCGCTATGACCTGTCTTGGTGATATCAAATCAGAGGAAAGACACAAATTAATCAGGGTTTTGAGAACAGCAGAAAACATCACTGGTGCTTCACTGCCATATTTGCTGAATATTTACAAACAGCTCAGAGCTCTGGGCATTGCAAAGAACCCCACTCATCCTTCTGTGTTTTCACTCATGCAGTCAGAGAAAAAGTATGTGAACATTCGCTTCAAGTCTTACAAAACCAGTTATTTACTTGCACTGTTATTTTAATAATATTGAAGGATAATCACCATCACCTTTTATCCTGGATCAACAAACTAACTGTAATAACAGTTTCAGATCTATTTATGACACCATCAGAGTTGGTTTGAGGCACAGAACACAAAAGGAAAAAACTAATAAACAATCTAAGTGTTACTATTATAAGTGCTGTTACATACAGTCAATAATCAGTCCAAAATTTATAATCATCATTCTATCCATTTACATTTAAATTTATAATCATCATTCTATCCATTTACATTATGCCAGGCTGACTTACTCAAGTCCAAACCTTGTCTTCACCCACTGCCATATAAGCAACATGAGAGTTTCCGTGCCCTGTGTAGATACAGCAGAGGTAGCACCAAACTGCTGGGTATATTAAACCAGAAGGCACTTGTCAAAACAATACACTGAACAGTGATGCTTAGCAGAGGTGATGACATCAGCGCAACAGAAATAAGGAGCCCAAAGAACCACAACCAGACTGCACAACATATAACTGTGATGGTGTAGAAAGCTCTCTGCTTTGATTGAACTACCTTCTCCCTTTCTCTGCTTACTTCTCCTGGACCTGAGCGAAGCAGAACACAGACAACTGAGAGGCTGCAGAAAGATATTATTATAATACACAAAACCAAAATGCATAACAAGAATATCATCTGATGGTTAGCCTTGTATAGAGTTGTAACACTAGTCAATCCAAAACTCAACAGCCAAACGCAGCCAATGCTGATGTTTCTGATCCTGACCCCACGGGCATTTCTGAGGTGCATGTAGGTAATGGCGTGAACAACAGCCATGTAACGCTCTACACAGGTGAGGACATGAAAACAAATTTCTCCATAGAAATTGATTGAAGACATATGTAGCCCTATTGTTACCATCACTGAGTGATTTGTATATCTTCCACAATAATAGCAGAAAAACCCGAACACCCAGATCAGCTCCATAACAGCCATGTGATGGGAGAAGACGTCAGAATGGCGTTCAGTATTGAAGGAGCTCTGCTGCCGCCATCGTTGGTGACCCAGGTAGAGGACAATGACCGAGAGAGGGAAGATGAGGATGACTTTTAATACACACAAAACAATGTTAATATAAAAGCTGATTATGAAGCAATTATCATCCAGAAGATCGTTGGAGATGGTTGAGGAGTTGACTGACAGATTCATTGCAAATTCTGGAGGTCTGAGGAGAGTAAAATAATAAGAGGGTAATGTAATGAAAAAGTGAAGCAGAAAAGAGACAGGAGAGGTGAACACAGTTTTGACATGTCACATTTCATCCTGTTATGGAGTTGCAGCTTATGTAAACTCCAGGATGATAATAAAAATATGATTTCAGCACATTTCAGTTATTGTGTTAAAACTTTGTAGAGTTAGATCAATCATTTTTTGAACAATTTCTGTTTTAATTGAAGCAGTTTAGTAAAATAACTGCATTAACTGCTAAGGAATTACTGGTGTTTTTATGCATAGCCATATAACAGTTAAGGTTTGTTCCCCAGCAATGTAGTATATTCTTAAAAAGTTGAAATGCAGCACCAAGCTCTGCAATACCAAATGAGCTCAAGAACGCAGAAGACAACTAAACTGGATGATGACAAATCATTTCCATACATCCATTCGCTTCTGCTTATCCTTTCCAGGGTCGCAGTGGGAGGGAGGGGCTGCCTACCCCAGCTGTCATAGGGCGCAGGGTACACCCTGGACAAGTCGCCAGTCTGTCGCAGGGCTAACACACAGGGACAGTTTGGCAGTTTAGATTAATCAATTAACCTATCCCCACAAACTACATGTGTTTGGACAGTGGGAGGAAGCCGGAGTACCCAGAGGGAACCCACGCAAACATGGGGAGAACATGCAAACTCCACAGAGAAAGACCCCGACCTGATGGTGGAATTGAACTCAGGACCTTCTTGCTGTGCGGCAAGATACTAACCCTTGCTCTCTGATGCATCCATCAGAGTATGAATGCATATTAATGATAGTTAGAAAAGCACTCACTGTATAGATATGTGCTTGTGTGAATGCAGCGTGTTGTATAGAGCGCTTTGAGTACTCCAGGAGAGTAGAAAAGCGCTATATAAGAACCAGTCCATTTCTCATCTGATATATATATATATATATACACACACTATAGTCACAAATGTTATCCACACAGAAAGACCCCGGTCTGATGGTGTAATTGAACTCAGGACCTTCTTGCTGTGCGGCAACAATGCTAACCACAGTGCCACCGTGCTGCCATCGACAAATAATTTCCATGGTAAAGAAAAACAACTTCACAATGTGTATCCAAGCACATAGTATCATTATCAAAATGTACAATCAAGGGATGCTTTCATTAATATAAATAAAAGGGGTTACGGTAAAGTGCAAACCACTAGTTGCACTCAAGAATGGTCACGGTGCAAATGAATAATGAACTAAAGGAACCAAAGAGCTTCTCAAGGCAAAGAAATGGTTCAGTGGTTATCAGTTAACTGATCTCAACCCATCAAAGCAGTTTTTCAGTTATTAAATACAGAACTCAGTGCAGGCGACTCACAAACAAGCAGCAACTTTGACTTTAGGTAGCTTCAGTCCAGGTCTGGGAGAGCATTTATGGGGATGAAACATGGCATTTCATAATGCCAATGGGTTCTAGGCTTTAGGTAGTCACTGACTGCAAAATATTCACATCCAAGCAAGAATAATAACTTTTACATTTAAATTATTTTTACTATGTTAATATGCTTTTGATTTTGAACCTCTCACAAAGTGTTGTGTTTCCAATAGGAGCAGTGTTTCATCACTCATCCATAAGATTTCTTTAGTCTCAGCTGACGGTAATTTTCCCGACCTTATAAACAGCATATTTGCTTTATGACTAAAACTGGCATTGCTAATGAACAATATGCCATGATGTCATTTTGCATATCGTTAGTATGCAGTGTCATGACCACTGATCAATGGCCATGAGTTCTCTTCACAGAGAGTTGCTGAATGGCTGCAATGGCATCTATACTGTAATGCTGGTTTTACAGTCTAGCAAATGTGTCTGTCTGTGGACATGAATCCAGTTGGAAAGCATGGGGAGAGGGGTTTTCACCCACTACACACTCACTGCTCTGCAGTAATTCAAGATCCGGACCAAAACTAACAAGGAGATCAGTTTAATCGTCTTTTTGTGATATTTGAGGACATTAACAAAGAATAAATCTATAACTATTCAAATATAGAACTAAACTTAGGCGGGTTATATTCCCTGACAGTAAAAAATGTAAAATGCTGTGCTCAATATTCATGGCACGTCGCTTGAAATCAAGACAGGAAGATACGAGAAGACACTAGAGAGGCTAAACTAATCTAAAACACAACAACTCTATAATTAACAACTTTGATCACCAAGAGAAACCAGAATTCAAAGTAACAAGAACTAAAGGTTCAGAATCACGAAGACTAGTACAAAGAAAATAAACTAAATGCAGAGAAAGTGAAAACCCCTGGACTGCTATGGAACAGGAAACAAAAACTTAAAAACACTATAAACAATGACATAAACAGAGGAAGAGGAAGCAAAAACACAAAGTCCAAACGATATGAGTTAAAGAAAACTTTGAAACAACAACACTTAAGAACTATCAGTAAACTGATAATGCTGAATAATAAACAAGAATTTGAAGTCCAAAAACACAAAACTGAAAAATCAAAACTAACCTTTGGAACAGTGTCCTCCAATGTTTTTCCTTTTGAGTCTCAGAACTTACTGAGTGACATGTGCTTGGTTTGGTTCGAAAATATGAAATGTCCTTGTGTGTGGACCATGTGTGAGCTGGCCTTTGAGCCATTTTTATGCAAAGCTGTTGCAGATTTTCCAATGATTTCACGGTAAATTGCAAAAGGCAAATTTGTCCTTTCCATCTCTTGATAACACAAGAAGGAGCATTTAAACACAAGGCTTCATGCAATTTGTCCATTTTTCTCTTCATTTTCTTCCACTTACTCAGTTCAAGGTCAAGGGCTAGTGTACAGTGGGGTGAGGAGATTGGAGGGATTATCTCAGACAAACAATAAGTGTTTATGATGTTTAAAAAGAAGTAGATTCAAGGTGCTGGACCTCACCTCATCTTCTCAGATTCACGCAAACACAAATGTTATCCATTAAAATAATTAGAATAATTGGAGGTAATTTATCTGAATTTAGTTCTGATTCTCTGTCCATATATGACTCCTCTCTGGCACTACAAGTTGTTCATTCTCGTGCCACACCCTTTATTTGTTTTTCAGTTTATTCATTTCTCATTAGTACATAGGGATATGCTGAAGCCACCTGCTATGATCTACTACTGTCATGGTCCTGAGTCTGCCGACTCAGTGTTTTGTATTTCTTTATGCTTTTGTTTATTCTGATCATGTATTCCGTTATGATTTGCCGTTTGTTAGGTTTCTGTTCTGTGCTTGCCCTGGTCCCACTTCTGTGTTCCCTCTGTCTGTCTATGGTGTCACACTGTCTGCTTGTGAATCTGTCTGTTTAGTTCAGTGTCTTGTCTGGTTCTCGGTGTCTGAGTTTCCTGTTTTACTCTGAAGGTCTCCGTCTGATGTGAGTGTGTTCAAGTTTATGTTTCCTCTGTCCCGTCAGCTCTGATTTCTCCCAGGTGTGTTCCCCTCCTGTCTCTCATCCCCTGATTACTGCTGTGTGTATTTAAGCCCTGTGTGTTCTCCTGCCTGTTGCCGGTTCGTCTGTGTTCCATGGTGTTCTGTTCCTCTGTCTGCATCTCTCTGCCCCGCACACGTTTCTTATGATTTCTGGTTTGTCATTTAGTTTTCCCAGTCTAGGTTTCTTCAGTTATTTGTCATACCTCACTGCCTGTTCTGTCACTCCATTACTTGTAAATAAACGTCACTAGTACCATCAGTCTACTGCCTGCATTTTGGGTCCTTTCTCCCTCCAACACCACACGGCTCGCCTCGGCAGCCGTGACAACTACAAATGCTGTGAAACCCAAAATGAGAAAGTGGTCACATAATAACAAGACTAATAACATTAATAATAATTGGAACAATAATGTACACATACCAGCTTTTAATGCAGACAGAGGTAAATTATTCAGATTTGCTTTATGGCATAAGATGATTTACTGATAGCTAAAATTTAAACTGTTAAAAAAAAAGTGTTATATGTCTTGTTTTTTTTCCAAGACTTTTAAAAATGATATTAATAATTTTAGAACTTGTCAAGGACTGTGTTTTGTGTTAGTATAAACTAATATCTTACATTAGAATTAAAGGAACATCTTTGTTCCTTGTTCTTCAAATTACTGTATCTTGAGTAATTATTTTCTCTTGACTTTGTTACCATGGTTATAAGTACTAAAAGAGAGTGAGATCTATATCATAGGCATTGTCAAAGTCCGTTTTCTTTATAAAAGGCATGATGGTGTCTGCGTTCCTGGCTGGCTGTTAATTCCTGTTAAATTTTATTGAGTTAACCTCACAGATTTAAATTTCAAGGACCGTAACTACTTTTAAAATATGTTGTATGTTAATAAAAAGCTCAAATAAGAGCTAAATACATCTTTTGAATGCATCATATTTTGTAAAAGTGCATTTAGAATCCACAGAAATGTGTAATAAATCAAGCCGAGCCGAGTAAAATTTATTTATAGAGTACTTTGAAAACATCAACCAACGAAGTACAAGAAAAAATAAATAAATAAAAAAAGGTAGCCCATTTGTGTTATTAGTGTTTTTTTAGAGTCAGAACTGAGCAATCTTTAATGTTGTCTGTACCAGAACTTATCAAATCATGTCATCTGACATACTTAATTTACTCTTGAAAAAGGTGTTAAATCGGTAAAAGAAGAATTATATTTTTCTTTGCCAAATCTTAAGGGAATGACTGAATGGATGAAACACATGCTGATTGGCAAGGGGAACAATTGGACTGAATAATTCAATTAAGTGAGTTTATTTACAGGGACACTACCTGCTATATACAGCATTGAGCAGGCTCTGAATCCAAGGAAAGGGGAATACATCCAAACTCCACTTCTTGATAGCCAGTCACTCACATGCCCCCACTTGCACCCCACACCAAAGTACACTCATGAATCACTCTTACACAACATGTCCAGAGGAAACAGGGAAAGATCCAGGAAGGTTTGGACAAAGGTTAAAACTCCACAGAAACACGACAACTAAAACAAAATTGACTCGAGAGAGCCGGGGCTGCACTGACTAGAATAGTAGAACGATCAAGCAATGAGTACCATAGAGCCTCCACCTTAAGTAGTAGCTGGAGACATACAGAATATGTGCAGCAGGTGAGTAAACTGGGCACAGGTGCATTGGCGAAAGGCGAAAACCCACAAACGAGTAAGGCAGAGAGGAGAGACACAGAAAACACACACACACCAGAAAACGGCAACAAGCACGGATTGGACACCGGAGAGGACTGGAGGACCATTACAGAGGTATGTAACAAAATAAGTCCTGACTTATTTTGTTACATACCTCTTTATGAGGTATACATGGTCATACATGACCAAAGATACTAAAGACATTTCCTTTCAGGAAATGTCTTTCATTAAAAAGGAACAATCAATCAATCAATTCATTTTATTCACACAGCACACATACATGTGACAGATATGTACTGGACACAGTTCCATCATGATATTACATATCTTTGTTGCAACAGTTTACTTGATGCATTTACCTGGATGAAGAAACTGTATGCAGAGGATACAAATCTCAAACAGACAAAATTACAAATTCATCCCATCCTTTCATTACAATTAGACATATTTACGTCTTTAGTTTCTACTTTGCACAGACAGCCCTGAAATGCAGCATTTAATGGTCATTTAGTGTATGTATCATCTTTTAAGGAGTTGGACAATTAAAAAACACAACAACTATATGAAAACTACCATATCAATACACAAATACACAATATATTAAAGAAAATACAAAATATCCTACAAATTCTACAGAGACTGCTAAGAAAGCCTTAAAAATCACCTTAACAACAGCTGCTACAACTAACCCCAATGAAGTACAAGAAAAAAATAAATACTTTTTTTAAAGAGCCAATTTGTGTTGTAAATGATTTTTAGACTCCAACTAAACATTGTTTAACTTTGTCCATACCAGAACTTATCAAATCATTACATTTAACATGATTACAATTGTATTCAAAAACGTGTTAAATTTAAAAAACAAAACAAAAACAAACTTCTTTCATTTTGAATTACCCTATTAGATGTCGACTTTACCCAGATACCACTTAAACACACTATTGAAATCTGGTTGGAATTCAACCAATTTACCATCTATTAAAGACCTAAGAAGTAAGTAATACAAGGACAAATTCTACAGATATCACTACAAAATCTTTTCAAACACCCTAATAACAAATTACAACACCTGTTAAAATTCTGGGAAAGACTTTATAACCCAAACATTTCAACATGAACCTCTATTACAAATCAATATTGTAAAAAAAAAAAAGAAGAAGAAGAATATCTTACATATTTTGACTACTGCAATCTTGAATGTAGCTGGATGGTAACAGAAATACTTAGGCCTGTTGCCTGGATCTTCCCAGACTACAGATTCATATTTTCCTTCAAGCAACATGAGAGTTTTCCTGTCTTGTGCAGATACAGCAGAGGTAACACCAAACTGCTGGGCAGATTAAACCAGAATGTACTCATTAGCACTGCACATTTCACAGTGCTGCTTAGCACAGGTGAGTTGTTCATAGCTATATAAGCAAAGACCCCCAGAAACCACAACCAAACAACACAGGTGATAGTCACAATGTTGTAGAAAGCTCTCAATTTTGACTGGTTATGCTTCTCCTTTTCACCACCTGGCCCTGAGTGAATCAGAACCCAGAGTACAGAGAGACTGCAGAAAGATATGATTATTAAACACAAACCTAAAAAGCAAAACAACAATATGGTATTATTGTTAAGTGCATATGTAGCTGTAACAAGTGCCATTCCAAGGCACAGCAACCAAGTACAGCTAATGCTAATGTTTCTGATCCTGGCCCCACGGGCATTTCTTAATCCCAGGTAAATGATGGGGTGAACAACAGCCAAGTAACGATCTACACAGGTCAGGACATGAAAAATAATCTCTCCATAGTAAGTAAACAAACAAGCAAAAGACCCCACTATTTGAATCACTGTCTGAGAAGTGTATATGCCACCATACTGGATAAAAATCCCCAAAACCCAAATCAACTCCATGGCAGCCACGTGGTAGGTGAAGATGTCAGAGTGGCTTGCTGTGTTGAAGGAGCGCTTCTGCTGCCATTGTTGGTGACCAAGATAAAGGACAAGGCTGGAGAGAGGGAGGAGGATGAGGATTCTCAATGCAAAGACGCAAGTGTTAATATATAAGGTGACTGTGGTGCAGTTGTAGATCAGAAGATTATTGGAGGTGACATTGGAGGAGTTGGAAAACATTTCTGCTGCGTATGTTGCAGGTCTTAGGAGTTAAAAATAAAAAGAGAGGCAGTGTTTGAATAAAAATTAAAGAAAAGAGTAAGTGAAAAAAGACTGAAACACACCTTCGATAGATACATTCTTATTGTTAAATAACTGCAGCATATATTTTCAACCTCTCCTGATGAAAGGGATGGGTAACTACAGATACAGATAACTACAACTAAAAAGCCTGAGAATTTAAATATAAGGAAGCAAACCAAGTAATATTAGCAACAATGACAAAATCCTAACTGAAAAACTTCAATCAGTTCAAATACAAATTGACTGAAAGGACTAATTGGAAAATGCTGCATCAAAACTCAGGATTCCCTGAGATGAAATGCATACTTAAAAATGATCAGTGACAATAAGACACAAGGTTTTTAGTAGTTTTATGGAGTTATAGCTACGTGTTGCATACATGTTGTGTTTGTTTTACCTTCATATTATCCATCCAAAACATAGACTACACTGAATATGACAACCATGAACATTAACTACAAGTTAACTTCTTGAATATGTTCTAAAGGGAGTAATTTTTATTTCATTATGTTCCAAAACAAAATTCACTGTCATTTAAACTGACTTAAATTACACATAAAAGTCTGAAAGTGTATTAGATTAGGAAACTGAACTGGTGAACTAAACAACATAAGTTACACTGTTATACTGGATGCAGTATCACTAATTATAATTACATCTTGCATATCACTTAATTATGTTAACCAGTGTTTCTAAGAATTTGTTAATTTCTTTTATTAAACAAAAAAAATTGGTAAGAGCTGATAAGTATGTAGTCCATTCAACTCCACCAATAAATATACCAACTTTAAAATATTCAAGGAGGAAAAAGCTCTTAAAAATACTTTACCTTGTTAGAAAAATGGTTTCTTCTTGACGTTTCTCTCCGAGCTTTTTTCCTCTCTTTGAGAACTTACTGAGTGGCTTGGACTTGCACTTTATTTGAATTTATGACACGTCCTTGTTTACAGAGCATGCATGAGTGGGGCTGTGAGTTCATTTCCATGCAAAGCCAGCACAGATTTTCTGATACTTTCACGGTAAATTTCAACAGGCAAATTTTTGCTCTCTTGCTGACACGGGACAGAAGAAGGTGTGTTTAACAAAACCAAGTTTATTTAATTTTATATGACCGTTTACAATATTCGTCTTTTCTGGTTCAGTTAATCATACATTTAAAAACATTAATTTGTCAAGGATATAATTGCAACAATGTATTATTAAAATGCATGTAAACATTATACGGACATGATCTTAATACAGTATTCAAATCTTGTCATTCTACATATATGTTTACCCATCATTAACAGAGTATAATAAAGAAATTTCACTTGTATGTGACGATGCAACTGATGTCAGAGCCTACAGCGCCAAAACTCGTTTTTCTAAAATCCAAAGAAATATGTATCTTAGACAAAAAAAAAGCTGAATACATATAATTTAGAGTTTTTAAATGATGGCTTTATTTATTAAAGGTAAATGCTAATCAAACCTATGTTCTATGTGAAAAAGTAACCTCCTTCCCCCTCCCCCACACCACCGTTAAAACATGAATCAGTTTCACCATCCAAAAAAAGAAATAAAGTGGAAAAGTCCAGATGCTGTTGCTGCTACTATCCGGTTGTTCAGTGATGACGTGATGAATCCTACTTCCGGGCCTAAAGTAGTCTGCGTTTAATATGGCTTTTGTGTTGTTAACATGTTTAATGTTTTGTATTTTCTTCTATTTAATCTCAAAAAGCTCCTAAAACAGTCAGTGATCACTGTTGACCTCCCTCGGCTTTTATTACTGCTAATCATTTATTTAAGCTCAGTTTTTAAAACCTTACGATGTAACTACAGCACAGCCCATGCAGCAGTATATGAATGACTAACCTCGTATTGTGGATGGATTATCTCAGTTGTTCTCCTGGCTGAAGTTTAGTCCTTTTACAGCATCCTGCCATGCGATTACATTTGTTCCTGACCACCGAGAACACTCACGTTAACTTTTATTGAGTGGAAAAAAAGTTAGCTTGTTTATGTTATGCTCACATAGCTGTGTCACTAGCGGTCACGTAGCACATCATTATATACCAGCTAGCCAAACTTCAGTAACCCTACAAACGTCACTGCTGTTTAGTTTTCTGTCTTCATTTATGTTGGAAGTTATAGCAGAGCTGTACGTTTGAATTTTTTTCCAAAACCCCGCAGTCAGGACATGCTATATTGTATTTAGATAGAAGCTAGCGAGCTAACTTCCTGCTAACTTCTAACGCCGTTAAATGTCATAAATTCCATTTTCATGGATGCCGGGATGTTAAACTCAATTGTTACACCTGGTAGAGCAGAACACTGATCATTTTACTAAAGATGAAAGACTTTAGACAGTTTTTCAACTCTCAGTAATGCCACAGTGATCGTTTGATATATGGACCTGCAGCGGAGTTTAGGCCCAGACACAGCCAGTGACGTCAGACTGAACAACCGGATAGAGTAGATAACAAGTTTTTGCATGTAAAAATCTACAGGGTGGGCCATTTATATGGATGTCCTGTTTGTGGCACATTAGTATATGTGAGGGGGCAAACTCCTCAAGATGGGTGGTGACCATGGTGGCCATTTAGAAGTCGGCCATCTTGGATACAACTTTTGTTTTTTCAATAGGAAGAGGGCCATGTGACACATCACATGGGCAGGAAAACTCAGATGTTGCTTATAAAAATAAGTGAACATGAGGGTTAACTTGAGGATGATACACTTGCATATGCAGTACTATAGTCTTACATATTTAAAAATCTACAGGGTATGCCATTTATATGGATATGGTGGCCATTTAGAAGTCGGCCATCTTGGATACAACTTTTGTTTTTTCAATAGGAAGAGGGCCATGTGACACATCAAACTTATTGGTAATGTCACAAGAAAAACAATGGTGTGCTTGGTTTCAATGTAACTTTATTCTTTCATGAGTTATTTACAAGTTTCTCTTTGTTCACAGCCATTGACATGTCGAAGAGGTTAACACGTGAGGAGCGGATCGAAATTGTGTTGATATTTGGTGAACGCAGTAACCGGGTCATTGCAGCAGATTTCAATGCAAGACACCCTACGAGACCACCTGATCGCCAATGCTACAGTTAGCAAACTGCTTGCTAAGTTTCGTGAAACTGGTTCAGTGTTGGATTTGCCAAAATGTGGACACAAGAAAACTGTCACTATTGAATAAACATCAGTGGCTGTCCTAGCTTCATTCAGCAAGAGCCCACAGCGTAGCACTCGCCGCATGTCACTGGAGAGTGGCATTAGTCGAACATCCCTTCGGCGGATATTAGCTACTCACAAATGGCACCGTTACAAACTCCAGCTACTGCAGCATCTCAACGAGGATGACCCAGATCGGCGCACAAAATTTGCAGAATGGGCAAAACAAAAATTGGAACAGGACCCTCAGTTCACGCAGAAGATTTTGTTCTGCCCACAAGGTCTCCCGATCTGACCCCCTTAGACTTTTATCTTTGGGGTCATCTGAAGGCAACTGTCTATGGTGTGAAGATACGAGATGTGCAGCACCTGAAACTACGGAGACTGGTGTTGCTATCAGTGTGTGAAGAGTGGGAGAAAAGGGTTGCATTGAGATTCCAACACAATGGGCAGCACATTGAACACATTTTATAAGAGGTCAGAAACTTGTAAATAACTCATGAAAGAATAAAGTTACGTTGAAACCAAGCACACCATTGTTTTTCTTGTGACATTACCAATAAGTTTGATGTGTCACATGGCCCTCTTCCTATTGAAAAAACAAAAGTTGTATCCAAGATGGCCGACTTCTAAATGGCCACCATATCCATATAAATGGCATACCCTGTAGATTTTTAAATATGTAAGACTATAGTACTGCATATGCAAGTGTATCATCCTCAAGTTAACCCTCATGTTCACTTATTTTTATAAGCAACATCTGAGTTTTCCTGCCCTGTGTAGATAAAGGAGCGGCAAAATCAAATGACTTGGCAAGTTGAACCAGCTTACACTCATATCAACCACACACTTGATAGTGCGATTCAGCTCAGGATGTTGATTCACCGTGATGTTTACAAGTAGCCCTACAAACCACAACCAGAGCATGCCTAATATAGCTGTGATGATGTAGAAAGCTCTCTGCTTTGTTTGGTTGACCAACTCCTTTTCTCTGACTCCCCCTCTTGGCCCTGAGTGAATCAAAGCATAAAGAACAGAGAGGCTGCAGAAAGATATGATTATTATCGACAAAACCAAAGTACAGAACAGTAGAATGGCGATGTCATTACGGGTACAAAGAGCTCTAACTAACGTCAGTCCAAAGCTCAGCAGCCAAGCACATCCAATGCTAATGTTTCTCATCTTGACCCCACGGGCAGTTCTTAGACTCAGGTAAGTGGTGGGGTGAACAACAGCCAGGTAACGCTCTACACAGGTCAGGATGTGTAAGAATATCTCTGCATAGAAAGTGATGTAACGAACACATACTCCTATCATTACCATTAATGAGTGATTAGTGTATTTGCCATATAAATAGCAGAAACTCGCCAAGATCCACATGAGCTCTATCACAACCATGTGATAAGTGATGATGTCGGCATTGCTTGCTGTTTTAAAGGAGCGCTGCTGCCTCCATCTTTGGTGAGCCAGGCAGAGGACCAAGGTGCAGAGCGGGAGGAGGAGGATGATTCTCAAGGAAGTGAAGCCAATGTTCATATTAAAATGAACCGTCGAGCATTGGCCACCCAGAACGTTCTTGTCGCCGGATGAAGAGTTAACAGACATATCTGCTGTTAGAGAGACTAATAACACAAAGAGAGACAAAGAAAAGATGAACACAAATTTTAAACGAGTGATAATTTTTGTTCAAGTGTTATTCTAGTTGTGCTGTAACTCAGTCTGTGTAAGGATCAGTATTTCCTTGAGTATCCTTTTCATCGTTCTTTTTTCTTTTTGTCAACAAATTCTAAAACAACACAACAACCGGGTCCGGTTTCGGGTCGCTGCTCGAGCGGTCGACTAGCCAGTCAGCTGAGCAGTTTTGCATTCGTTTTCTAACATTAATGCTCTTTTCGTTGTTGTTTTTAGCTGTCTACTCAGTATATTTGTATTCTTTTTCCTTTTCCTTTAATATTTTTTTTTTTTCGGATTTGTTTTCAACACTCGACATGACCTAAAATCATTGGCCTGCCTGTCAGAACTCTGGCACAGGTTTTCAGCCAACAGGCCCTTAGACAGGCAGCCAAAATCATCAACGACCCCTCTCACATTCTTCATTCCGCATTTCAATGGCTCCCCTCTGGGCGACGCCTCCACTGCATTTCCTGCAGGACTGAGAGGAGGAGAGCCACCTTTGTCCCCAAAGCCACCCTGCTTTTTAACTCCAGCCGATAAGACCATTTTATACTCTTCTTATACTACTGACACTTATACATATACTGTATATTCTGTGTATTTATTATCTCACTCTTATTGCCTGCTCTTATTGTCCTTATCTTCAACATCACGCTGCTCTGTTCTATCTTAATTGCCCCTTTGGGGATAAATAAAGTCTTTCTGATTCGGGTTCAATTCACACTTTGCATGTTCCTGCAGGTGGTTCTGTGTAAAAGCTTTGAAGAAAACAAAAAAAAAAACAGGTGAGTTTAGTGTCACAAACTATTAAATTAACCTTAAGATGAATCTCTGCTCTCTTTTAAGAGTCAACCTAAATTAAACTGGACAGCATCAGTAGGGACAGGTCAAAGTCAGTCATGAATGGAATTCGGACACCTAAACAAACCTTATTGGCAGTTTAAAGCAACAAAAAAAAAAAAAAAAAACTGTCAGGAAGACTATGGACTGTGACCAAGAATTTTTCCATCCTATGCTGCTGCGACTAATAATAAGTAAATTGTTTTGCCAGTACATATACTTTGTTCATCTTCCTTCATGCTGCAGAACAGTTGTGTTATTTATTTTAGCATATAGCGAACATTACAGAAGAGAAGCAAGCAGTTTTTTTAAGTGGCTGGAAATTTAAACTGCAGTGTTTAAAACAGCCCAGCAAATATCAGCAAATACAAACTGAATCTCACTCACACAGATTTTATGTCCAATGTTGTTGATGTTGTGATGTTACAGAGCACTTACAGAGCCGCTGCTGTTTCGAATCATCTATAGCCTGATAAGACTTTGGCTGCTGTGGCATGTTTCTCATCTTATCTGCCACAAATAATTCTTTAACTTTTTTAACAACTGAGCCTTTGCCTCAGTTGCCTTAATTAGAAGGCATTGTATGCATAACATGATGAATATTTGAACCTAGAACCACTTAAGTCCAATTTAAGTGAGACAGGACAGTAGAAGCACTCTGAACAGAAATGCATGGAAAAATTTTGAAACATTTCTACATAACATAAATGTTATCTTGCAAAAACTTCTTGCAATATTAGTATGTGAACATGGAGTGGACATTATCTGGAATCTACAAAACCAGTCTAATTTTATTAATAAGATAATAATACTTTTCTGACATGTTACCAGTCTACTTATTTGTCTTTTTATTATTTAAATTCATAGTTCAACAGGTGTGTCCAGATAACATAGTCATGACACCATTGCTTAATTCATTATTATTATTATTACCAAAAAGAGGTAGGTTTCTCCAGCCCCTGCTATTGAGTGTTAGGGTTTAGGAAAATATTGGTAGTTGTAAATGCAACATTACTCAGGCATACACACTTAATACCAAGTTAGTTATTATATAGTATATAATATTACCCTACATATGCTATATAAGTGGTAATGTAAGGTGTTCCCACAACAGCTGAGACAAAATAAAGGCAGCAGCTGGCATTTACAAAAGGATAAGCAAACATAACATTACCACCACAACACAGGCAATGTAAAACATTACAAAGAAAGCGTAAGGTTGTTGAAAGAAAAAAAATCCCAACTGACATTAGTAACTAACGAACTAACCAGATTGGATTTACATTTTTTAAATCTGTTGAAGATATTTTGTTCTGCTGCTTGAATAAATAAACATTACTTTTGGAAAACAAGTTAAATATTTGTGTGAAATGAGGACATTTGAAATATTACATTAAACAACACTAACCTTGTCAGTAGTGTCCTTTGCTCCAAAGTCAGTGACTACTGTTCAAAACAGCTCTCCGCTGTGTCATCATGGTTGATGATGTTCATGTGTACAACTGCAGAACGTTGTGGGTGTTTTGCATGATTATGTGGTGTTATGTGCCTTCATTTACACCATAGCTGCAATAAACATCAAATTATCCTTCAGCATGTGGGTCAGAGGGGATTATATACATATTTTTCCTTTGTACAATCTCCATTTTGTAACTAATATTTTTCAGCCAAATTTGGCATATTTGATTCAAAAATTCTGAAAATTAAACCAGTTTGTGTAATTAACCTTGAGCTGATATTTATGGTTTAATGCCAGAAACTAAAGTTTGAACTTTTAGTTAAATGTAAAAAATGAAAAAGTAATCCTCTTAAGAGGTGCTTTTTCTAAGCTTAGCAGTGAACATAAGTGGCTCATTTCCATATAAATAGCTCTGCTGCATTCTATCAATTCAATACATTTGTCAGTATTCAAATTTCCCTGTACAGGTGTTCATTTAGATTAATGTAGTACCATTCATGTAATAAGAGTGAACATAGAGGAAATAACGTCTCATTTACATGAGCCATAATTTTAGTACCCATTGGCCCCAGTTGTCATTATTAATAGCAGGATTAGTGAAATATTTAACCAGTTTTTGTATATACAAATGCTGAATTACAGAAAACAGTAATAGTAGTATTTGTAATTTTTGACATATTTCTGTTATTTCTGATCAAATGATTAAACATTTTGGTGCCACCATGAATGCCTTTACATTTTTTTTTCATCTCTCTGACCATCCCATGTTTTCTTTGCTGAAATCTTTCTTTAAATACTTTCCTGTACGTTCTCATTCCAGCACCAAGTCTTCTTAATCTCTTTCCTCAGTCCAAAGGATACACCAAACATTTTCTTCGCAGTTACCTTTGGTACTAAAGCTGCACTTTCCTAGTCATCTGTTAACACTTACCTATCCCCAAGTAACTGTCTTAACTGCTTCCTTAAATCTGTGAATTGTTTTTCCTTCCTTTGCTTCATTTACACTGATGCACAGATGTGGATTTAACTCTGCATTTTTTTTCTTTTAATTCTAACATTGGACATTCAGTGTGCCTTGCAATGTGGTTAATTGTATTTACAGAAAGCAAAAATGTTGCTCTATTATTGGTGAGTGATGTTCTGCTATTTTATTTTTATCTTGCTTAGCAATACAGGTATCTGTACACCTGTGTCATTCGCCCATATGTATTATGTCAAGAGAGGTGGTATTGAAAGAGACTGAGGTCTCCCCATCTTACATCTCATTACATCTGAGAGAGTAAAAGGACTTAACATTCATGCTAAAAGAGATCAAGTGCTAAAAAAGAATTCATCTATATGTAAGTTTCCTAATATAGTCCCAATCAAAAGTTTACGACCGCTTGAAAAAAGGCAAAAAAAAAAAATAATATTTTGCATGGTTGGATCTTAACAAGGTTCCACATGCAACAAGAAGAAATAGGGGTGAGACACAACATCTTTTAAGCATGCAATTTATTGAAAACAACACGTAAACTGAAAAAGGTGACAGAAGAAATGTTGTGCAGTTGATGGTTCAAACATTTCATTAATAAATGTATTTAATTGAAAAAGCATCACACCCCAAAATTATGAATAATAAATCAATCAAACTATATAGAACCAACTAACATTTTGTTTATTAATCTGAAAACCCTGAAATTTTATGATTTAGTTGAACATAAATTTCCACAGATAATGTATAATGCACAAAATAACTTGCTTTGCCGCAGTACTCAGAAGCTGTTTAGAGTCAGAGAGAGCCAATGTGACTTAAGAGGAAGATTTCTTTAAAAGAAAAAACAAGATAAGGAGGAGGATGACTCTCAATGCAAATACAATAGTTTTTGAGTAAAAAATGAATGTGGAACAGTTGTAGACCAGAAGATTGTTGGAGGTGACATTGGAGGAGTTGGAAAACATTTCCACTGTATATGTTGAAAGTCTTAGGAGATAAAAGTAATAAGAGAGTAAGTTTGTGAACAAAAGCGAGAGAAAAGAGACTGAAAAACATGTAGGATGTGTTTCAGTCTCTTTTCAGTCATTTACAGTAAATTTAAGCAACTGCAGCATACAAGAAATCCAGCAATATATCATGGCACTGTATTTAAAAATAAAAGAACGAAAACAAAAAAGACAACCACACATTTGTTCAGTTTCATTTTTAATCTCATGTTAACTGATATGAAGTTTATACAATAGCTGATAAAAAAGGACAAGTTAGGAATCAAAGTTAGGGGTTGGTTTATTTTAGATAACTACCCCTACAAATCCTGCAAACTTAAATATAAGGAAACCAATCATTTGATATCCTTAATAGTACCAACACTAACAAAAAAAAAAAAAAACTAGAAGAAAAAAAGAAGTCGAAGTACAAAAAGCGAAATGCTGCGTCAAAACTCAGGGCATCTAGAGGTGAAACGCTCGATGGCTAAAAATTATCTATGATAACAGTTGTTTTTGAGTTTGTGTTATAGTTACTTGTTGTATAGATGTTGTGTTTGTTTTACCTTCATATTATCCAACCAAAATACTGATTTGCAATGATCCATGAAAACCATTAATATAAGTAACATTTTGACTATGTTGTAAAATTAGTGAATGTTATTTCATTGTGTTCCAAAAAATTTAATCTAATTATTTTAAATCTAATTCACAAATAAAAATTTATTAGACTGCACAACAATGAGCACAACAATTGTGCAATAAATTAGCTAGTTCACAAAAAGCACAGTGTTGGTTGGCTTAAATTATGGTCTTTTAGTGCCATCAAATAATGCATTTTATCAGTGTAGTTCATCTGTGTATGAATTGCAGTTGTGTCATTAAGGAGCCATTTCTTGAGGAAAGTGAACTCTTAAACTAAACAACATGAATTGCACAATTATACTGGAAGCAGTATCACTGAATTATACTTCCATCTTACTTATCACTTCATTATACTAACCACTTTTTGGTAGGAATGAGTGAGTTTTGTTAATTAAACAAAAAATATAAAAAATGTTTAAAAGTATCTGAAAATTTCTAAGCGCTGATATGTTTGTAGTCCTTTCAACAGCATCAGTACAATTAACAACTTCAAAAATTCAAGGAGAAACAGCCCTTTAAAATACTATACCTTGTTAGAAGAATTGTTTCTTGTTGACGTTTCTCTGATGGCTTTTCTCCTGACTCTCAGAACTTACTGAGTGGCTTGGACTTGCACTTTATTTGAATTTATGACACGTCCTTGTTTACAGAGCATGCATGAGTGGGGCTGTGAGTTCATTTCCATGCAAAGCCGGCACAGATTTTCTGATACTTCACTGTAAATTTCAACAGGCAAATATTTGCTCTTTTGCTGACACGGGACAGAAGAAGGTGTGTTTAATCACCAAGTTTCATGCGATAAAACCAAGTTTATTTAAAGGGCATATTTCATGTGATATCAGCAGACTGACTGTTTACAATATTCATCTTTTCTGGTTCAGTTAATCATACATTTAATCACATTAATTTGTCAAGGATATAATTGCAACAATGTACTTTTCTAAGCATGTAAACATTATACAGACATTATACAGACATGATCTGAATACAGTATTCAAATCTTCTTGTCATTCTGTTTACCCATCATTAACAGAGTATAATAAAAAATTTGACTTTTATGTGACAATGCAACTATTGTTAGAGCCTAAAGCGACAGAACTCGTTTGTCTAAAATAAGTATGTGTCTCAGACAAAAAAAAATGCTGAATACATATAACTTAATTTATCAAAGGTAAACGCTAATCAAATCTATGTCCTATGTGAAAACGTAACCTCCTTGTCATGGTTTGCGAGGCAAGCCATGTGGGAATTATTAAAGGACAAAACTGGGAAAACTAAGACTAAAATGTCCCGAATTCGAAAATGTGGCACAAAAACAAACCAATGGAGGCCCAGTAGAGTGCCATCAGATGAAGAGTTTATTAAGAACATACGCGTGGGAAGAAGCACACAGCATCACATCAGCAGACTTCTTCGCCCAAAAATACACCAACAATGGCTTTTATAATGTCAGGGTTTGACGCCCCTTCTATAGGAACACAATTTGCATCTTAAGAACATTATTTGCATCTTTTACAGACAATTATCAATTTTAAGAGCTAAATGCAGACACCGAAGTTCCTCTTTCTAGCATCTTCTTCCAAATATGGCGATGATTTCAGGCCCTGAAGTACAGTGGCCCCTAGAGACAAAGCACGTACAAACTCCAAAACACGTGCAAACTAAGTACTGAATATTATGTCACTTATTTATGCGCAAATGTTTTTATAATGAAGAACATTAAAACATTACTGTTGGCCACATGTCGGGAAAGTTATGTGACATTAGTGATGTTTGTACTAACTTGGTTTTAAAGCCTTTACTTCAAAATAAACGCCGTTCAATAGTCGACCTTAATCTTACAGAGAATGTGATGATTTTATGGACAATTAAAGTCAGTCATATATCCACAAACACAACAAGCTGAAAGTCAGTGATGCTGCTTGGTTTGCAGTCCTGAATATGACGGCACAAGCAGGATTCACTGCACTGTTAATGTTAGCTATGTTATATTGCTGCCTCTGTTCGGTGGTGTCGAGCCAAACGGACTTTACGTGTGTTTGAACAAGCTGACGGTTCACTCGTTAAGCTGAAAGAAAGATGCTTTAATCACAGGAGTCACACATGTGTCCACTGGACCATCTGCGAACTCTTCTTGTTTAGCACTCGTAATAACACAAACACTAAATCCTCCTTCTCTTGTGCTGTTTTGTAGCAGTGTGTACACCTGAGACTGTCACCTGTCTGTCTGTCCTGCACTCTCTCTCTGTTTCTTTCTCTCTGATTGTGGAATAAAAGTATGAACATGTATTTATAAGTCACACTTGTGTTTGAATCCTGCAGCTTATCACACATTTGATTTCCATGTGTGACAACTGCAAGTGTCCAGAGTGAGGACAGACTGAGGGACCCACTGCTGCACATCATCTGTGAGGCTTTGCACCCCTGATGATCCACCAGGACAAACTCAGCAGTGTGTGAGGAAGAGGAGGAGGAAGAGCCAGCAGCAGCTGACAGATGGAGAGAATAGACAGACTGTTCCCTGTTTGTGAAGGACTGCTAGGAAAGTTTAACATAACTAATTGTCTGTCCTGAATCAGTCTTATTAGGTAATGTTCAAATAATTTGATCATTCCAGTGTCTCCTGCCGCTCCGTGAAAATTGGACATTTTCGTTCGTTTGAGCTGGAGCTGCTTAAAATTGGTAACAAGGATCCTTTCTACTGTGCTGTGGTGTATCGTCCACCTGGATCTAATAGATTATTTTTATCGGAGCTCAGTGACTTCTTATCCGCTACTATGAAGCTGTCTAGGGTGCCTATAGTTGGGGACTTTAACATACACGTTGATGATGACTCCAACCCCTTCGCCAGAGACTTTATGAACATTTTGGATTCTTTTCATTTTACTCAGCATGTGTCCGGTCCTACACACAGCAAAGGTCACACACTGGACCTTGTTTTTACTTTGGGCTTAAATATTGATTTTATTTGCTCTGAGGACATTTTTATTTCTGATCACTATGTTATTGTTTTTAATTTGTCTTTTAATGAGCCTTTGTCCCCCGTTAGACGGATGGTTAGCTCTCGCATCTTTTGATATACCTTTATTAGTCCCACAAGGGGAAATTTCATGTTAAGGCTGCCGACCTATTGCACGCAATAGCGGCGCCATCTTACCCTCCGACCATACATACATTACACAAAAACATCACATAGGGAAGACAGGTCAGAGAGGTATAACAATGGAAAATGCACCACATGAGGAAAGATAAGGAGAAAAAAAATAACTCCCCCCAGACTGAGCTCCAACAGGGAGATCAGTTTGAGAACAGAAAAAAAAACACCTCTGCACATAGCACATGAAAAAACTCTTAATACACCAAAGAAACACATGACAAGCAACAGGGATGGGTAAAGGGTGAGAGACAGCCGGAGTAGACAGTACATCCGGGCCTGCAGCCTATGCGCTGGTCTCCATGATCCACCGTCAGCATCGGAAGGGAATAAGCGTCGAAGGCATTTGGAGGGGGAATGAGTGTATATCTGCATGTGCATATGTCTGTGTGCATGTGTATATATGTCCAGAGTTCAGCTGAGACAGTGTCCTTCGCCCTGCCAGGCTAAGTAAACAGTCTTCCAGCCAACCCAGGTGGCCTTGCATCTTAAACTCCTCCACAGCGGAGAAATTTGTGGATGCTTTTAACTTACAGCTATCTCCTCAAAATGGCGTTGATTTCTCAAACAATCTTTTTAATAGTTATTGCCTTTCTACAGGGAGTGCAGAATTATTAGGCAAGTTGTATTTTTGAGGAATAAATTTTATTATTGAACAACAACCATGTTCTCAATGAACCCAAAAAACTCATTAATATCAAAGCTGAATGTTTTTGGAAGTAGTTTTTAGTTTGTTTTTAGTTTTAGCTATTTTAGGGGGATATCTGTGTGTGCAGGTGACTATTACTGTGCATAATTATTAGGCAACTTAACAAAAAACAAATATATACCCATTTCAATTATTTATTTTTACCAGTGAAACCAATATAACATCTCCACATTCACAAATATACATTTCTGACATTCAAAAACAAAACCAAAACAAATCAGCGACCAATATAGCCACCTTTCTTTGCAAGGACACTCAAAAGCCTGCCATCCATGGATTCTGTCAGTGTTTTGATCTGTTCACCATCAACATTGCGTGCAGCAGCAACCACAGCCTCCCAGACACTGTTCAGAGAGGTGTACTGTTTTCCCTCCTTGTAAATCTCACATTTGATGATGGACCACAGGTTCTCAATGGGGTTCAGATCAGGTGAACAAGGAGGCCATGTCATTAGTTTTTCTTCTTTTATACCCTTTCTTGCCAGCCACGCTGTGGAGTACTTGGACGTGTGTGATGGAGCATTGTCCTGCATGAAAATCATGTTTTTCTTGAAGGATGCAGACTTCTTCCTGTACCACTGCTTGAAGAAGGTGTCTTCCAGAAACTGGCAGTAGGACTGGGAGTTGAGCTTGACTCCATCCTCAACCCGAAAAGGCCCCACAAGCTCATCTTTGATGATACCAGCCCAAACCAGTACTCCACCTCCACCTTGCTGGCGTCTGAGTCGGACTGGAGCTCTCTGCCCTTTACCAATCCAGCCACGGGCCCATCCATCTGGCCCATCAAGACTCACTCTCATTTCATCAGTCCATAAAACCTTAGAAAAATCAGTCTTGAGATATTTCTTGGCCCAGTCTTGACGTTTCAGCTTGTGTGTCTTGTTCAGTGGTGGTCGTCTTTCAGCCTTTCTTACCTTGGCCATGTCTCTGAGTATTGCACACCTTGTGCTTTTGGGCACTCCAGTGATGTTGCAGCTCTGAAATATGGCCAAACTGGTGGCAAGTGGCATCTTGGCAGCTGCACGCTTGACTTTTCTCAGTTCATGGGCAGTTATTTTGCACCTTGGTTTTTCCACACACTTCTTGCGACCCTGTTAACTATTTTGAATGAAACGCTTGATTGTTTGATGATCACACTTCAGAAGCTTTGCAATTTTAAGACTGCTGCATCCCTCTGCAAGATATCTCACTATTTTTGACTTTTCTGAGCCTGTCAAGTCCTTCTTTTGACCCATTTTGCCAAAGGAAAGGAAGTTGCCTAATAATTATGCACACCTGATATAGGGTGTTGATGTCATTAGACCACACCCCTTCTCATTACAGAGATGCACATCACCTAATATGCTTAATTGGTAGTGGGCTTTCGAGCCTATACAGCTTGGAGTAAGACAACATGCATGAAGAGGGTGATGTGGACAAAATACTCATTTGCCTAATAATTCTGCACTCCCTGTATTTTAGATGAAATTTGTCCGGTTAAGGCGAGGAGTGTTTCTGCCTCCAAATGTCCTTGGCTAAATGGTAAATGGCCTGTATTTGTATAGCGCTTTACTAGTCCTTAAGGACCCCAAAGCGCTTTACACATTCAGTCATCCACCCATTCACACACACATTCACACACTGGTGATGGCAAGCATAAATGACAGTATTCATTGTCTAAAACATGATTGTCGTAAAGTGGAGTGCAGGTGGAGGAAAACTCATCTAAATGTTCACCTCCTCTATCTTAAGGACCTTTTAGCTTCTTTTAATAATGCGATCAGAGATGCGAGGGCTGCCCATTTCTCACACTTGGTTATAAAGAGCAGAGGCAATCCTAAGGTTCTATTCAACACCATTAGTGACATTGTTACTCCTGCTCCACCTGCGGCCCCTATTTCTTCTAACGAGGACTGTGAAAATTTTCCTTTCTTTTCTGCTTGCAAAAATTCATAATGTGAGAATGAAGTTTTCACATTCAGCACCTGTTATCTCGATCTCTACCCCATCTCGGTCCATTATCTTGGATACTTTCTCTCCTGTTTCACTACCTGAGCTGGTAAAAACTAGTGAATTCAGTGAACGCATCCTCCTGTTCAATTGACGTTGTACCTGCATCATTATTCAAAAATGTCTTCCAGTCTAATGGCCCATGTGTGCTCACTTTAATCAACTCTTCACTGGCATCTGGTATAGTTCCGGTTTATTTTAAAAACGCTGCTATTCTCCCACTTTTAAAAAAACCTCAGCTAGACCACTCTCTTTGGAGCAGCTACAGACCTATCTCTAAATTACCGTTAATTGCTAAGCTTCTAGAAAAGGTTGTGGCTAAGCAACTTATGGCAGCTCTAGATAAACATGGCATTTACAATAAGTTTCAGTCCGGTTTTCGTCGATTTCACTCCACGGACACAGCTCTTCTCAGGGTCTCTAGTGATATCTTGATGAATAATGGTGCAGGAAAATGCTCTGTTCTACTTATGTTGGACCTCACATCAGCTTTCGACACAGTTGACCACCACATCCTCCTTGAAAGGCTAAAAAATTGGGTTGGTGTATCTGGGACTGCCTTAGAGTGGTTGGTATCAGACGCCACCTCTCTGGGGACATCTCAGGCCCTCCAAGGTTTGGAGGCCCATCTCCCCCACCACTTCCCCTGCCGGTGGCAGACGCCCTCAGACATCGGTGCGTTGGTGGTTCTTTGTGTCCGGGGGTGGGCGCCCAGGTACCCACCGGCTCACTCCTTGGCGGCTGCTTATCGGGGCCTGGAGCCTGGGGCTCGCTCGGGCCACTTCGGGGATGGGGTGCCCTCGGCCTCTCAGCCCGGGGCTCGGTCACTCAGGCACAGCTGGCTGCCGGCGGAGCTCACGGGCACGTCACTGCAACCCCCCCGGCTTCTGCTCCGCGGCTGCTGAGTGACCCCTCATCTGGGACTCTCCTCAGCTCTTTCTGGGATAGTGGCGCGGCTGCCCCTCTGTTGGTCTTCCTTGGTCTCTTGTGTTCTGGGGGCCTCTGGATGTCTGGAGTTTTGATCTCCTCCATACCTGCTTCATGCCCTGGAGGACGGGGCAGTGGCCCCCCACACCCTCTAGCAGATCATTACATGAAGGAACCTTTTAAAAACAAGCGCGTTCATGCTCACAGGTGCACACACGGGTGATCACACACACAAACTACACCCTTTTTGGCTCCTACCTCAAAGCACACTGTGCGCTGTCGATCCTACGTGCTGCACAATAATGTTTAATATTTAGTATTTACTGTCATATTCCCATATATCATTGTGATGTTGTTTATTACTCTCGTTTTCTTCTGCTTGCTTTCTTTTTTTCTTTCTCAACAGGTGATCCAGGTGATCGATATATGTATTTTTTGTCTGCTTATTCTGTTGGTTTTTGGTTTTTGCCCTTCTCCCCCGTCCCTCTTCTCAGCTGTTTTTCTTTCCCTCTTTCTTTCTCCCCTTTCTTTCCACCAGTCAAGTCTGTCCCGTATTCAGCAAGTCAAAATAAAATAAACAATAAAAGGTGAATCAAATGGACCATTACGGCAAGGCTGGGATGGTCCATTTGGTAAAGTAAATCCGTTGGGCATCTTTCTTCGCCTTTAGACAATAATTCTGATGGCAAAATAACCAAACGGGACAGGTTTAAAAAAAAAAGAAAAAAAAAAAAAAAAAAAAAAAAAGAGTGGTTGTCCTCATATCTCCATCACCGATCCTTTTCTGTGGCGGTCTCCGATTTTAGGTCATCCTCTACTTCCCTTACTTATGGTGTCCCTCAAGGTTCAGTTTTGGGGCCTTTATTGTTTTTAATATATATTCTCCCCCTCCAGCACATAATGGGCTGTTTTGAGGACATTTCTTATTAAGTTGTACGTTTCTTTTAAGCCCCAGGATTTATCTAAGCTTCAGCGTCTGAATGATTGCTTAGATTCGATCAAATGTTGGATGGCTGCAAATTTCCTCCAACTCAACAAGCGGAAGACCGAAGTCCTCATATGCGCCCCTGATAGATTTTTATCGCAGATAGTGAAAGCCCTTGGTCCTCTCTCACTCTATGTTAAATCCTCTATCAGGAATTTAAGTGTCACTTTTGACTCGACTCTCACATTGGATGGGCATGTGAAATCTCTGGTTCGGTCTTGTTTTTATCATTTAAGAAATCTGGCTAAGCTAAGCCCGATTTTATCTCGCTCTGAACTGGTGATTGCTATACATGCATTTATTTCCTCACGCTTGGATTATTGTAATTCGCTGTTTATGTGTCTAGGCAAAGGTTCTCTGGATCGTCTGCAGGTTGTGCAAAACGCTGCACCTAGGCTTTTGACAAAATCCTCCAAGTACTCACATGTGACACCGTTGTTATCTCAGTTACACTGGCTTCCTGTTGAATTTAGAGTCCATTTTAAGATCCTGGTCTTGACTTACAGAGCTGTGCACGGACTGGCACCAGCCTACATCTTTGATCTGCTACAGCCCTATGTCCCCAGCAGGTCCTTGAGGTCATCTGATCAGGGCTTACTTGCTATAAAAAATACTAAGAGGAGAACTAAGGGTGATAGAGCTTTTGCCACTGTGGCCCCTAGACTGTGGAACTCTCTCCCCCAAACATTAAGAACTGTGGACTCAGTAGCTGTTTTTAAACAACAATTCAAAACTCACCTTTTTAAAACTGCTTTTGGTTAATTTTTTGCCTGCTTTATGTTGTCTTTTTTAAAAAATTTTGTGACTTGTAATCTTATGTGCAGCACTTTGTGATTCTGTCTTGAAAGGTGCTACATAAATAAAAATTTATTTATTTATCCTTCAACAGACGTCTGAGGCGATACAATGAAGATTTCACCACCCCATTAACATGGCCATCGAAACTAAGTGCAGAGTCGATTTTCACCCCAAGATTAGTAACCGAGCTCTTCAGTTAAGGTTTCAGAGCAGCAAAGTAAACATTTGGGGTACCAGAGGAACGACTGGAACCAGATTAAAATAGCTTCCGTTTTATGTTCATTAAAATTTAAAAAATTTAAAGCCATCCATGACTTAACATCGATAGGCAATAAAGCAGGAGTCCAATCGAGGAGCTGTCAGAGTGACTGAAAGGTAGATAAAGCTGGCAATTGTCAGCATATAGATGAAATGAAATTTCATGTTTTCGGAAGATCGCACCCAGTAGCAAAAGATGGAATGAAAACAGTAGTGGCCCAAGAATAGATCCCTGCGGTACACCAGATGGCAGAGGGGCCACAGAGGATGAAGCCGAACCCAACTTAATGATATGATTTTATCCACAAAAGTGCCAAGCTGGAAATTCTACACAATGCTGTAGTCGAGAGATCAACAGGTCATGCTCTATTGCAGTGGTTCTTTTCACAATGAGTACCACCTCATAAAATATATGGCTCTTGAAGTACCACCCTTATGACCGACATAAAAGTACAGTAATATAGGCCTATTTAACACCACATACAGTTTACACAGACAATTCTATTTCTTATATGAATGTTTTTTTATTTTAACTGTCATAAACAGGATGTGACAAGTTATAATAATAACAACTGTACTGCATTAAAACATTCACAGCAGGTGAGATATCCAATCTTTAAGTGATGACCTGATGAAACCTGCTCCCAGGTCCAAAAAGTGGGGTATAAAAGTGGGTAAATAACTCATGAAAGAATAAAGTTACGTTGAAACCAAGCACACCATTGTTTTTCTTGTGACATTACCAATAAGTTTGATGTGTCACATGGCCCTCTTCCTATTGAAAAAACAAAAGTTGTATCCAAGATGGCCGACTTCTAAATGGCCACCATGGTCACCACCCATCTTGAGGAGTTTGCCCCCTCACATATACTAATGTGCCACAAACAGGACTTTAATATCACCAACCATTCCCATGTTATTACGGTGTGTCCATATAAATGGCCCACCCTGTACAATGATTTAAAAAAAAAAAAAAACTCAAAAAGAACATCTTGGGAAACGCGCCACATCCCATAAATTGAATACATGAAATAAAACCACGACATAACACCATAAACCTAAAAAGCACTAAATAAAATTAAAAAAGGACAATGTCCAAAAACCTTAAAAAAATAAATATGAATATTCAAGTCATCTTTTTTTACTCATAAAAACTTGATGGAAGTTTAGATCTCTGTTTTATTTTATGTCACGGCGAGTGAAGGGAGCCGTGTGGAAAAAATAGAGGAGGATCCAATTGCAGGCAGTTGTGAAGGTGAGAAGGTGGTTTATTGAACACGAAGCACAAGAGGAAAAACGGCAAACAGAGATCACACTAAACTATACTGGAAACAACTAAACTACTGAATACGAACCAGAACTCAAACATGAAGAAGGAAGGGCAGAGGTAATGATGACGGACAGCAGAGAGAACACACAGATGAAATACGATGAATACAGAGACAGACCAGCGACTACTACAACAGAAGACAAGACTTAAATACACTCAGAGAACACAGGGAGATTACACACAGGTGGGGGACACAGCTGGGAGTAATTAACGAGATGAGACAAGGGAGGTAAACTGAACACACTCACATGAGACGCAGACCTTCACAATAAAACAGGAAAAAAGAAAACACTACACGAAGACGCAGACTCGACACTGAGAGACAGACAGAATATAACACATGGAACTTGAACTATACTAAACATGAGACACAACCGAAGTACAAATCCTTAAACATGAACAAACAGAAACATAGAATTCTAATAATAATAAACAAAGCACAAAAGTAACAAAATGATCATTCAAAATTAAACCAAAACATAAGAAGTCAAAATGCTGGGTCGAATCAACCCAGAACCGTGACATTTTAATCTCAACACTTCATTAACCACAGCAAAAGCTAGTAAAGTCTGCATTGTAAAAAAAACAAAGAAAACCCCAACACAAACTATCACGCAAATGTGATGTAATACTTTGTACATTTATTAAGATTTGCATATTTAGACAAACGTTGTGATAACTTTGGATTTTCCTGTTTGACATATCTGAAATTTGATATTCTCAGGCTTTATTGAAATAGGATTGTGATTAGAACTTGAAAGCGAAAATTTCAGAAGAAATTTTAAGTGTGCCTATGCCGCTGCTATTCAGTGTAGTTTGCCATTCATACAGCTACAGAGAGCAAAACTCAGAAGAGCACCCATTCTCCACCATGAACTATGGTAAAAACAAACACCGCTCACGCTTCACAGATAACAGCTTACAGTTTTGTGTAAAGATGAAGTTACTTCGTACAGCGCCGATTTGTAGACGCTGTGCACACAGGTTCATGAGCAGAAGTCCCATTGTACGACGGCAGATCCGACAATGTTTGCATGAACACGCTTTGAAGCATTACGTTATGGACCACTTTTCACACATGGTTGGTGTACCCAAACAGCCGGCTGTAGCTTTTCAACTCACAGCCCGACACACACCCAAAAAACAGCCGAGAGAGCACAGACTACGCCCGAGAGGCGTGATTGCAGGTGCCGCTCAGGTGGGTCCACCTCCCCTGCAGCGGCACTGCAGACCACGCCCCGCCACACACATCAAACACGTAAAATAAATATTTATGCACTTTTGCATTCACTTTTTGTTTTTTGTTATTTTTACACAGTGTTCTGAATGATGAACAATGGTCTACAGCCAATCTTGTGTATTATACAAACTTTGGTTGTAAGATTCAGATAACTATTTAATAAAAGCTAAATATTTTATATGAGAGTAAGAAAGAAAAGTATATCTTTGTGTCCACCTTTCTCTGTTAATGCCCTACCTGGCCCCCTGGCAAAAGCTTTGCTAGATCCGCCCCTGCACAGTTACCAGCTGTCAGCTACACAAAAAAAGGAGCTTGGTGTTTACAGGGAGTGCAGAATTATTAGGCAAATGAGTATTTTGTCCACATCATCCTCTTCATGCATGTTGTCTTACTCCAAGCTGTATAGGCTCGAAAGCCTACTACCAATTAAGCATATTAGGTGATGTGCATCTCTGTAATGAGAAGGGGTGTGGTCTAATGACATCAACACCCTATATCAGGTGTGCATAATTATTAGGCAACCTCCTTTCCTTTGGCAAAATGGGTCAAAAGAAGGACTTGACAGGCTCAGAAAAGTCAAAAATAGTGAGATATCTTGCAGAGGGATGCAGCAGTCTTAAAATTGCAAAGCTTCTGAAGCGTGATCATCGAACAATCAAGCGTTTCATTCAAAATAGTCAACAGGGTCGCAAGAAGCGTGTGGAAAAACCAAGGCGCAAAATAACTGCCCATGAACTGAGAAAAGTCAAGCGTGCAGCTGCCAAGATGCCACTTGCCACCAGTTTGGCCATATTTCAGAGCTGCAACATCACTGGAGTGCCCAAAAGCACAAGGTGTGCAATACTCAGAGACATGGCCAAGGTAAGAAAGGCTGAAAGACGACCACCACTGAACAAGACACACAAGCTGAAACGTCAAGACTGGGCCAAGAAATATCTCAAGACTGATTTTTCTAAGGTTTTATGGACTGATGAAATGAGAGTGAGTCTTGATGGGCCAGATGGATGGGCCCGTGGCTGGATTGGTAAAGGGCAGAGAGCTCCAGTCCGACTCAGACGCCAGCAAGGTGGAGGTGGAGTACTGGTTTGGGCTGGTATCATCAAAGATGAGCTTGTGGGGCCTTTTCGGGTTGAGGATGGAGTCAAGCTCAACTCCCAGTCCTACTGCCAGTTTCTGGAAGACACCTTCTTCAAGCAGTGGTACAGGAAGAAGTCTGCATCCTTCAAGAAAAACATGATTTTCATGCAGGACAATGCTCCATCACACGCGTCCAAGTACTCCACAGCGTGGCTGGCAAGAAAGGGTATAAAAGAAGAAAAACTAATGACATGGCCTCCTTGTTCACCTGATCTGAACCCATTGAGAACCTGTGGTCCATCATCAAATGTGAGATTTACAAGGAGGGAAAACAATACACCTCTCTGAACAGTGTCTGGGAGGCTGTGGTTGCTGCTGCACGCAATGTTGATGGTGAACAGATCAAAACACTGACAGAATCCATGGATGGCAGGCTTTTGAGTGTCCTTGCAAAGAAAGGTGGCTATATTGGTCGCTGATTTGTTTTGGTTTTGTTTTTGAATGTCAGAAATGTATATTTGTGAATGTGGAGATGTTATATTGGTTTCACTGGTAAAAATAAATAATTGAAATGGGTATATATTTGTTTTTTGTTAAGTTGCCTAATAATTATGCACAGTAATAGTCACCTGCACACACAGATATCCCCCTAAAATAGCTAAAACTAAAAACTACTTCCAAAAACTTTCAGCTTTGATATTAATGAGTTTTTTGGGTTCATTGAGAACATGGTTGTTGTTCAATAATAAAATTATTCCTCAAAAATACAACTTGCCTAATAATTCTGCACTCCCTGTATTTGTCTCTCAAAAATAGTTCATAACTTCCCTTCAACTTATTCATGTCACCTAAAGAGTAAACCTGTTTCTCCATCACCAGTTCAGCTCTGATGATTCAGTAAGGACATCTGCCGTTTTTACAGCTGTAGCTCCAGCAAACATCAGCTGATACCAGAAATTAAAAGCAAATGAATTCTAACAACAGCTGATCAAGCTTAAACGTGCTGCTGTTGTTTTGCGCGATAAACAAACAAGAGAGAAACGCCGATTATTGATCAGTTTCATGACTGAAGTTTCAACAGGCGAGACAATGACAGGGGAGGCTGTCATAAAGTTCAACATGCGCACACAGCTGTATAGAAACTCCGTCGTGCTAGCTAGAACGCAGTACGAGTTATTGTAAGTGATTGAAAAAGTCAGCACAACGAAAATAAACTACACCTAAACTCGGTTTATATCTGACCGAAATAGAGTGCAGTTCATAACTTCTTACCTGAAATTCAGTTCACCTCACGCTCCTGCCTTCGCTTTCCCTGATCCATGATTGACCACCGCGTTAGCAATCGCCTGCCCGGCCTCGTATGTCTCGTTGGCGGCATGTCCTTTCTGTCACACACCGGTGGATAGCTGCCCTCTGTTGTAGCTCCACCACCAAACAACTCAGTTATTTTTTCCACATCAACCAGCATCATCGGCCCATATAAATGAAAAATAAGTCCAGCTAAGACACAGACCCTTGCCGAGCAATCGGGCGATGAAACAAATTTTAGCTACCTCACTATCAGCCAAGCCTGGGTGGTTTTTCACGAAGGGTCACTAGCGGCGCTAGCTAGCTAGCCGGCTATCAGCAACACGTAAGAGAACTGTTGCTAAATAAACTACACCTAAACTCGGTTTATATCTGACCCAAATAGAGTGCAGGTCATAACTTCTTACCTCAAATTCAGTTCACCTCACGCTCCTGCCTTCGCTTTCCCTGATCCATGATTGACCTCCGCGTTAGCAAACACCGGTCGCCTGCCTCGTATGTCTCATTCGCGGCATGTCCTTTCTGTTATACACCGGTGGATAGCTGCCCACTGTTTTAGCTCCGCGTTATAGCACCACCAAACAACTCGGTTATTTTTTCCACATCCAGCTGTAACTCCGATTCTATGCGAGCATTTGCGAGAGACCGGGGAGGTGAAACGACAGAGAGAGTCCCCTCGCTATCCATTTGCAGCCAAGTGCGGCAGCTAGCTAGGTAGCCGGCTAGCTGTCAGGCAGGACCGACGTAGTCAGAGCACTGTCGCTAAATATGGGATGTCTTGATAAAACAAGCAGATATTTGAAGTTTACACACCTACATTCTCGCCTGAAAATATCTTAAAAGATTATTTTGTGACCTAGAAACACGAATAAAAGACATATAAAACGAAGTGGTGGCCGCCATTGTTCATTCTGTAGAGGCGTGCTATGAATTGTGGGATATGGAGTTTTCAACACAAGGATAAATCTTTTCGGCTGTACTACTCCCGGTATACCACTAGAGAGAGCCAAGACACCACAAATGAAGTCTGTTTCTATGGCGCCAAAAGAAGAATCTTTCTAAATTTGCACTAAAATATTAATATTTAAAAAACTATAAAAGTCATGAACACCAAAAGTCGTACCATACTAGTCCAGCTCCAGCCGCACAAAATGATCTAACATATGTAACCCTAATGTCAAAACTGTTTGGCAGAGGAGCGCGGGAAAATTTTCACTAAAATATTAATATTTAAAAAATTATAATAGTCTTAAACACCAAAAGTCATAGCACACCATTCCAGATCCAGCCGCACAAAATGAGGTAACATATATGAAGTTTGTCTCAAAACTGCGGGGCGAGTTTCGCTGCAAAATTTCAGAATAATAAATCCGAGGAATAGTAATATGTGTGCCTCTTGGCATAGGCACACATAATAACTAGAAAGCGAAAATTTCAGAAGAAATTTTAAGTGTGCCTATGCCGCTGCTAATCAGTGTAGTTTGCCATTCATACGGCTACAGAGAGCGAAACTCAGCAGAGCAGCCATTCTCCACCATGAATTATGATAAAAACAAACACCGCTCGCGCCTCACAGATGACAGCTTACAGTTTTGGGTAAAGATGAGGTGACTTCGTACAGCCCCGATTTGCAGACGCTGTGCACAGAGGTTCATGAGCAGAAGTCCCATTGTATCACGGCAGACCCCGACAATGTTTGCATGAACATGCTTTGAAGCATTACGTTATGGACCACTTTTCACACATGGTTGGTGTACCCACACAGGCAGCTGTAGCTTTTCAACTCATAGCCCAACACACACCCAAAAAACAGCCAAGAGAGCACAGACTTTACACCCGTGGGTCCACCTCCCCTGCAGCGGCACTGCAGACCACGCCCCGACACACACATCAAACACATAAAATAAATATTTATGCACTTTCGCATTCACTTTTTGTTTTTTGTTATTTTTACACAGTGTTCTGAATGATGAACAATGGTCTACAGCCAATCTTGTGTATTATTATACAAACTTTGGTTGTAAGATTCAGATAAGTATTTAATAAAAGCTAAATATTTTATATGAGAGTAAGAAAGAAAAGTATATCTTTATGTCCACCTTTCTCTGTTAATGCCCTACTTGGCCCCCTGGCAAAAGCTTTGCTAGATCTGCCCCTGCACAGTTACCAGCTGTCAGCTACACAAAAAAAGGAGCTTGGTGTTTACAGGGAGTGCAGAATTATTAGGCAAATGAGTATTTTGTCCACATCATCCTCTTCATGCATGTTGTCTTACTCCAAGCTGTATAGGCTCGAAAGCCTACTACCAATTAAGCATATTAGGTGATGTGCATCTCTGTAATGAGAAGGGGTGTGGTCTAATGACATCAACACCCTATATCAGGTGTGCATAATTATTAGGCAACCTCCTTTCCTTTGGCAAAATGGGTCAAAAGAAGGACTTGACAGGCTCAGAAAAGTCAAAAATAGTGAGATATCTTGCAGAGGGATGCAGCAGTCTTAAAATTGCAAAGCTTCTGAAGCGTGATCATCGAACAATCAAGCGTTTCATTCAAAATAGTCAACAGGGTCGCAAGAAGCGTGTGGAAAAACCAAGGCGCAAAATAACTGCCCATGAACTGAGAAAAGTCAAGCGTGCAGCTGCCAAGATGCCACTTGCCACCAGTTTGGCCATATTTCAGAGCTGCAACATCACTGGAGTGCCCAAAAGCACAAGGTGTGCAATACTCAGAGACATGGCCAAGGTAAGAAAGGCTGAAAGACGACCACCACTGAACAAGACACACAAGCTGAAACGTCAAGACTGGGCCAAGAAATATCTCAAGACTGATTTTTCTAAGGTTTTATGGACTGATGAAATGAGAGTGAGTCTTGATGGGCCAGATGGATGGGCCCGTGGCTGGATTGGTAAAGGGCAGAGAGCTCCAGTCCGACTCAGACGCCAGCAAGGTGGAGGTGGAGTACTGGTTTGGGCTGGTATCATCAAAGATGAGCTTGTGGGGCCTTTTCGGGTTGAGGATGGAGTCAAGCTCAACTCCCAGTCCTACTGCCAGTTTCTGGAAGACACCTTCTTCAAGCAGTGGTACAGGAAGAAGTCTGCATCCTTCAAGAAAAACATGATTTTCATGCAGGACAATGCTCCATCACACACGTCCAAGTACTCCACAGCGTGGCTGGCAAGAAAGGGTATAAAAGAAGAAAAACTAATGACATGGCCTCCTTGTTCACCTGATCTGAACCCCATTGAGAACCTGTGGTCCATCATCAAATGTGAGATTTACAAGGAGGGAAAACAGTACACCTCTCTGAACAGTGTCTGGGAGGCTGTGGTTGCTGCTGCACGCAATGTTGATGGTGAACAGATCAAAACACTGACAGAATCCATGGATGGCAGGCTTTTGAGTGTCCTTGCAAAGAAAGGTGGCTATATTGGTCGCTGATTTGTTTTGGTTTTGAATGTCAGAAATGTATATTTGTGAATGTGGAGATGTTATATTGGTTTCACTGGTAAAAATAAATAATTGAAATGGGTATATATTTGTTTTTTGTTAAGTTGCCTAATAATTATGCACAGTAATAGTCACCTGCACACACAAATATCCCCCTAAAATAGCTAAAACTAAAAACAAACTAAAAACTACTTCCAAAAACATTCAGCTTTGATATTAATGAGTTTTTTGGGTTCATTGAGAACATGGTTGTTGTTCAATAATAAGATTATTCCTCAAAAATACAACTTGCCTAATAATTCTGCACTCCCTGTATTAGATTTTACAGTGTACACACCTTTGTAGCGGGAGTCGCAAGTTCGATTCCCACCCAGGTCTCTGTCTTCAGGTTTTCCAAGCCAGATGTTCTCGTTCTACGTTTTTTTAATATTTAGTTCACCCAGTTTAGGTTATTGTTTAGTTTTGCTTTTGCCTTTTGTTTTATACTTTTTCCACTGCCTTGAATACACAGCTTGTTTTTTGTTAAACTCAAGTTTTATTCTTTCGCGTGTCTGCACTTGGGTCCATCTCCTCACTCCACACAGTCAGCTTCTCAGCCAGACTGTGACAATCTCATTTGATTCAGAAATTCTTTTTTTTTTTTTTTTTGCTTTGCCAAATCCTATGGTAATACGTATCCTTACATACATGCTGATATAGGCGACAGGAAAAGTCTTGACAGTCCATCCACGGATTCTAAAGACATTGTACTCAAAACTATATTTAATCAGAAAGCTTTACATTAAAAAAAGGAACAATTAAATACATTTTATTCATATAGCACACTTATACATGACTGTTATGTACTGTACACAGTGTCATCATAATATTAAATATCTTTTATGCAACAGTTTACTTTATGTGGTGCCTGGATGGAGGGATAATACGCAGAGGATACAAACCCCAATTAAAAGTATGTTCCATCATTTGATTACAATTAGAAATAATTGCAACATTAGAAACAATTAAAAGTATGTTCCATCATTTGATTACAATTAGAAATAATTGCAACATTAGATTTTTATTTTGCACAGACACCACTTCAGAGCAATATTGAAATCTGATGGACATTTAGCCTATTAAAATTTCAAACACTAAAGTTAAATGAAAATGATTATATTCAATCAAATACAGTTAATCTTCTCGAAATTCTACGGAGACTACTACAAATTACAGCAATCCTAAACACCTGTGTGGTGGGGCGTATTCTGCGGTGCCACTGCAGGGGAGAGCACCTGCACGGCATCTGCAATCACACCTCGCATAAAAAGCTTTGCTGTCTGTCGGTGGTCGTTTTTGATGGTGATGTGTGCGGCTGGCAGCTGTAGAGCTGTAGCCGTTCATGTGTTTGTAACAGCAACTGGAAGAATAACGAGATGCTGAAAAGCATTGAACTGTCATTGGGTGTGCCATGGTTAGTTTACAGCCTGTTAAAATCCTGGGAAAGAGTTATCAACCCAAACATTTCTACATGAAGCAAAACCTCTACTATAAATCAGTACTGCAAAAAAATGTTTACATATTTTGTCTACAATAGTCTTGAATGCAACTGGGTACTAAAAGAAATATAACTAAACCTGTTGTCTGGTTTTTCCCTAGATTGCATATCAATATTTTTTTTCCTCTAGGTTTTGACATTATCAAATTTACCTGCACTTTGGCATGTGAGGGTTGAACACACTCATAACCAGCCAATTGACATACACAGTGTCAGCATATACAGTGGTGTGAAAAAGTGTTGGCCCCCTTCCTGATTTCCCCCATTTTTTGTATGTTTGTCGCACTTAAATGTTTCAGATAATCAAACAAATGTAATTATTACACAAAGATAACACAAGTTAACATAAAATGCAGTTTCTAAATGAAAGTGAAGGTGAAAAATCCAAACCCACATGGCCCAGTTTGAAAAAGTGTTTGCCCCTAAACCCAATAACTGCTTTGGCCACCCTTAGCAGCAACAACTGCAATCAAGCATTTGAGATGAGCCTTTTACAGCGCTGTGGAGGAATTTTTGGCCCACTCATATTTGCAGAATTTCTGGACTTCAGCCATATTAGAGGGTTTCGAGCATTACCACCTTTTTAAGGTCATGCCACAGGACCTATCAGATTCAGGTCAGGACTTTAAATAGGCGACTCCAGAGTCTCCATTTTGTTTTTCTTAAGCCATTCATAGGTGTACTTGCCGGGGTGTTTTGGATCATTGTCCTGCTACAGATCCCAAGTGCACTTCAGCTTGAGGTCACAAACAGATGGTTGGACATTCTCCTTCAGGATGTTTTGGTAGACAGCAGAATTCATGGTTCCATTTACCACAGCAAGTCTTCCAGGTCCTAAGGTAGCAATACATCCCCAGACTATCACTCTACCACCACCATATTTTACAGTAGGTATGATGTTCCTTTTCTGAAATGCTGTGTTACTTTTATGCCAGAGGTCAGGGGACACTTTCGAAAAAGTCCACAGAGTATTGTCCCAAAAGTCTTTATCAAGATGTTTTCTGACAAAACTGAGGTGAGCTTTTATGTTTCTTTTGCTCAGCAATGTTTTTTGTCTTGGAATCTGCCATGCATGTATTCACTTTGCATAAACACCATTTGAATTGTGTAAAATAAATTAACAGAGGATAAATGAAGATATAAAATTCCTGGTCAGGTTTATCTGGAACCATTGCAATCACAACAGTGAAGCAGCTTCCAATTGCACCAACTATGGACCTATCTAAAAGCTCACTAAATGCCAGAGCTTTCAGTCACCATTGGTAAATACCTCAAATCTTGTGATTTAAATCAAATTTACTTTTTCGCTTTTCTCCAAAACTTAGGGTTAGTGTCATGGCAGGGCTACTGAGGCCATGGTTGCAATTGCATAAAGTTTTGAACCAAAAAGCACAAAATAAAAAGGAGCTTCTTTTTTAAGTATAACACCAATTCCCAAAAAAGTTGGGATGCTGTGTAAAATACAGATAAGGGCAGAATGTGATGATTTGCACATCTCATAAACCCATACATTATTTACAATGGAACATAGAAAACATACCAAATGTTTAAATTGAGAAATTTACTATTCCACGAAAAAAAAATATATTAGGCTATTTTGAATTTGATGGCAGTGACATGTTATATAAAAGTTGGGATGGGGACAAATAAAAATAACAGAATAGCTTGTGGAAAATTTTGCAACTAATGATTGGGTATAAAAAGAGAACCTTAGAAAAACTGTTTTTCAGAAGTAAAGGTGGTAGGAGGTTCACCAGGATGCAAAAATCTGCATCTACTAATGGTGGAACAATTTCAGAAAAATTCTTATTAGGAATTAATGTGAACACTTTGAATATCTCATCAGTTATATATATAATATCATCAAAAGATTCCAGGAATCTGAACAAATCTCTATGCACAAGTGACAAGGATGAAATTAATGTTGGATGCCTGTGATCTTTTGGGCTCTCAGGCAGCACTGTATTAAAAACATGCATTATTCTATTCCAGAAATCACTGGCTGTGAAAAAAGCTCACTGTGACACACACCAGGAAGGTGGTATGGGGATACATTAATGCAGTTTTAATGCATACATTAAAAATGCAGCATGAACATGTGGAAAGATGCCATCAATGCTGAAAGACCTATACAGGTTTTAGAGCAACATATGGTTGCATCCACGTGGTGTCTAAACTGTATACTGCATCTATTACAATAATATCATAGCTTCATAGTAAAAAAGTTTAGGTACTGGACGGTCCTGCCTGCAGTCCACAACTTTTACCAACTGAAAACATTTGGCACATCATGTAAAAAAATAAATAAATAAATAAATAAATGACAAAGATCACCCATGACTACTGAGCAACTCGCATTCAACATCAAACAAGAATGGGACAGGAGGAAGAGGGATGTGCAAAGACAGACTGACACATGGATTGTCGTGTTTATTAACTGTGATTTTAGGACAATTTTAAAAAGTTACAGCCAGTTATTCCCCACTGTTAATTCCCATTTAAAATGATTTAATTATATACACAATATGGTAGATGCTCTTTCAATATACTTGTTCCTTGCCTTTACTCATTGTTATATAACTTTTCCTGCCTTGTGCAGATACAGCAGCGGTAACACCAAACTGCTAGGCAGGTTAAACCAGAGTATGCTTATTTCCACTACACACTTCACATTGCTGCTTAGTAGAGGTGACTTAATCACAGCAACATAAACAAGGACCCCCAGAAACCACAACCAAACAACAGAGGTAATAGCTGTGATGCTGTAGAAAGCTCTCGGCTTCGATTGGTTAAGCTTTTCCTTTACTCCACCTCGTTGCCATGGGCGAATCAGAACACAGAGAACAGAGAGACTGCAGAAAGTTATGAGTATTAAACACGAAACTAAAAAGAAAAACAACAATATAGCATTACTCTTAAGTGCATATAAAACTGTAACTATTGCCAGCCCAAAGCAGAGAAGCCAAGCACAGCCAGTGGAAATGTTTCTGATCCTGGCCCCATGGACATTTCTTAATCCCAGGTAAGTTATGGGGTGAACAACAGCCAAATAACGGTCTACACAGGTCAGGACATGAAAAACAATCTCTCCATAGTAAGTAAAGAAACAAGCACAAGACCCCACTGTTTGAATCACTGTCTGATAAGAGTATATGCCACCATACTGGATTAAAATCCCCAAGACCCAGATCAGCTCCATGGCAGCCACATGGTAGGTGAAGATGTCAGAGTGACTTGCTGTTGTAAAGGAGTGCTTCTGTTGCCATTGTTGGCGACCCAGATAAAGGACCAGGGTGGAGAGAGGGAGGAGGAGGATGACTCTTAATGCACAGACAGAAGTATTTATGTATACGCTGACTGTGGAACAGTTGTAGATCAGATTGTTGGAGGTGACATTGGAGGAGTTGGATAACATTTCCACTGTAAATGTTGCAGGTCTTAGGAGATAAAATAAACAAGAGAGGCAGTGTGTGAAAAAAAATTGAGAGAAAAGTGGAAGTGAAAAGTGACTGAAGCACACTTAGGATAGATTACATTTGTTATTGTTAAGCAACTGCAACTGATGAAAATGACACGTTCGGAGTTTGGTTTATGTGTTGTTGAATTCTAGACAACTACAACTAAAAAAAATGAAAATTTGATTATAAGGAAACCAAGCATTTATTATCTGTAACAGTAACAAAATACAAACTGAAAAACTGCAACAGACTAGAATAGAAATCATGAATTGAAAGTACAAAAAGCAAAATGCTGAGTCAAAACTCACCCGGACACCCAGAGGTGTATGCAAGATGGCTAAAAACTATGTATAACAATAAGACACAATAGATTTTCTTGAGTTTCTTTTGAGGTTTTTTTATAGCTACTTTTTGTATATGTGTTGTGTTTCTTTTACCTTCATATTATCCAACCAAAATATTGATTTGTACTGACCCATGACAAGCATTAATACAAGTAACTTCTTGGCAATGTAGTAAAATGAATTAATATTATTTCATTGTGTTCCAAAATCAAAATTCATTTTAATTTCAGTCTAATTTAAACCACGCACATAAGTCTGAAAGTTTATTAAATTGCGTGACAATGGGCACAACAATTGCACAATAAATTAAGTAGTTTATACAAAAGCACAGTCTTGGTTGACTTACAAAATGTTCAGATTAAGTGATGTTCTTTATGATGCAGAAAAAGCAATGCATTTTATCAGAGTATTTTGATCTAAGTATGACTCACAGTATTATCATTATGGAGCCATTTCTTGAGGAAACTGAACTGGTGAACTAAATAACATGAATTACACAATTTAACTGGAAGCAGTATCACTGTAATTATACATATTATACTAACCACTTGTTACTAGGAATTAGTTAATTTAGTTAACTAAACAAAAACTATTATAATGTTAAAAAATATCTGAAAAATGGTAAGCGGCAGTAAGTTGGTAAGGCAGTAAAATGACCAACTTAATAATTCAAGGAGAAACAGAAATTTAAAAGTATTTTACCTTGCTAGAAGTTGTTTCTTCTTGATGTTTGTTTTTGATGGCTTTTCTCCTGACTCTGAGAACTTACTGAGTGGCTTGGACTCTCCCTTGATTTGAATTTATGACATGTCCTTGTTTGCAGAGTATGTATGAGCAGGGTTGGGAGTTCATTTTCATGCAAAACTGACACAGATTTGCTGATACTTTCACGGTAAATTTCATCAGGCAAATTTTTGTTCTCTTGCTGACACGGGACAGAAGAAGGTGTGTTTAATCGCACGATAAAACCAACTTTATTTAAAAAGCACATTTCATATGATAACAGTAGACTGACTATTCACAATATTCATCTTCTCTGGTTCAGTTAATCATGCATGCAAACATTCATTTTTCCAGGATATAATTACAACAGTGTATCATGGTTATACATGCACACATTAGACCAGTGGTTCTCACAGTTCTGACAGGTGGGGCGCAAGTTACCTGGCAGAAAAGTCATGCAGAAAATCAGAATCACTTTTACGGCGGAACAAAGAAATTCGCGGGACTTACGTTAATATGTGCATCTGCTGAAAAGCTGCAGCCGCGTGTGTAAGTTGAAAGCCTCAATAAAGAAGTGTACTGAAAAGTGGGAACCTGTGGGCGGGTCTGTTGTGCATTGTTTACAGTGGTGCCGAAACCCATGATTGGGGCGCGAGAGACCGGACCACCACACTTTTCAGTACACTTCTTTATTGTAGCTCTTGACTTACACACGCGGCTGCAGCTTTTTGGCTACAGCCTACACACATCAACATCAACAACAGGACCTAGTTCATTCTGTGTGGCGGGGCGTGGCTTGCGATGCCACTACAGGTGAGATGGACACACCTGCACGGCATCTGCAATCATGCCTCGCCAGCATAAAAAGTGGTACTCTGTCTGATTATTGTTGTTGCTGGTGATGTTTACGGCTGGCAGCGGGACAGCTGCAGCCAAGTGTGCACAGCAACCGTGTAAACAGTGCATGTGTGTTAATAAAGAGATGCTTAAAAGCATTAATATGTCATTGGGTCTGCCTTGTTGGTGCCAAAACCCAGGAGGGAGGCATGGCAGACCAAGAACCGGGCCAGCCAGGGAAGGAGCTGGCCCAAATGGTGGCGGAGCTGGCGGCCAGGCAGCGGGAGCAGGCGGTGGTGTCTCGCTGCCAGCAAGAAGAACTCGAGGACCGGATCGAGCGTGGGGTGCAGAGGATTGAGAATCTGGCGGCTCTGATACGGTCCTGGCCAACACCGCCGCCACCCACAAAGGCGTTCCCCGGCGGATAGGGAGTGGAGGAGGTCCGGACTGTTCCAGCGCCCGTGCTGGCCCCCAGGATGCGACCAGCCAGGACGCAGCCTGCCGTCACACCCATCCCAACTCCTTGGATGGGAGCGGCTGTTGCCCAGCAGGGGCCTGCACCCATTCCTGTTCCCCGGAGGAGGGCTGCGCAACAACTGCTGGGCCCACCGCCATCTCACCCACCTGCTCAGCCCGAGCCTGAGGAGGAGGCACGCGAAGGTCCGTGCCTGCCGGAGGTGGAGGAGCTGCTCCAGCCGGGAGCGGTGAAGCTGCTCCAGCTGGAAGCAGTGGTGGAGGAGGAACTGCGGCACGGGGGACCTCGCCAGCCGGAGGTGAAGGTCGCATAGCGCAAGGGACGTGCCCAGCCCGAGGTCTGTGTGCTGGCTGGACTGGCCTCACTTCCACCTGAGGCCAGCGCGCTGTGTGGTCCTGTACGCCACGGTCAGGACCAGCTGTCGGTGAACCCCAGCTCACTTCCACGTCTGCTATGCTGTCGCTGCTTGCTACACTGGCGGCCCCCGGATCAACCTCGTCACCTGCGCCACTGGATGTGTGGGCGGCCGCCAGAGTGGTCACCTCCCTGTCACTGGGCCAGGGCACCGACGGTCTGGGCCGATCCCCTCTCCTGCTTCCGGGGCAGGGAGGAGCAGGTTTAGCTGGATGGCTTCCCGGCCTCAGTGGGGTGATGGGGATATGTGCACGGTGTGGCTTGCGATGCCACTGCAGGTGAGATGGACACACCTGCACGGCATCTGCAATCACGCCTCGCCAGCATAAAAAGTGGTGTTCTGTCTGGTTATTGTTGTTGCTGGTGATGTTTACGGCTGGCAGCGGGAAAGCTGCAGCCAAGTGTGCACAGAAACCATGTAAACAGTGCGTGTGTGTCAATAAAGTCTGCTGCCGTGGGTTCTTTACAATCTGTTTTAAGCTGGTGAGGCGTGATTGCAGATGCCTCCCCGCAGCCGCGCCATAGACTACACCCTGACACAGCTCTGCAGTCAAAAACATAGTTTAATACTACACTATGACTGAGTAGTATTAAACTCTCACTACATTATATATTTTTCATCTCTGTTCACAAGTTTCTGGATTTCTTTTTTTTTTTTTAAAACAAGACTAAGACTGAACTTTACTTTTCCATGTTTGGCAATGTTCACATTCTGTTTAACTTGTTGCTTTTTTGAAGAAGTGGTGCAGACTAATTAAGCAGTCTAGTGACAAAATTTAAAAATAATTGTTTGACATGAAAGTTGTTTGTTTAAAACAAAAATTACTGAATGATTCATTGTGAATGAGTTTATTATCTAAATAAAGTTGCAGCTAGGTTTTTCTGTCATTGTTTTGTTTAGATGGGATATGAAAATATTTCTTCCTGCTATGTGGGGAATGATGTAAAAAGTTTGAGAACCACTGTATTAAACAGACAATATCTGAATACAGTATTCAAATTTTCTTGTCATTCAGTATATATGCTGTTATGGGAACACCTTGTTCACCTGTTTATACAGGAATGTAATGAGTAAAGTTGACCTTTATGCGACAATACAACCAAACTATAATTAAAATAATAATATTAAACTCTAATTCAAATAAATGAATTAAATGAAATTCAAACAAAGTTATTTTGAGACAAGCAAAAGAAAATATAAAGTGGAAAAGTCCAAATGCTAACGTTGCAAGTGCTGCTATGTAGAGTAGATAACAAGTTTTCTCATCGAAAATTCTAATTTTTAAAAGAGACTGTAGTACTGCATATGCAAATCTATCATCCTCAAATTAACCCTCATGTTCACTTATTTTTATAAAAGCAACATGTGAGTTTTCCTGCCCTTTTTTCGATGAAGAAGAGGCAAAACCAAATGACTTGGCTGGTTGAATCAGCTTACACTCATATCTACCACACACTTGATATTGCTATTCAACAGAGGATTGGTTCACCGTGATGTTAACAAGCAGCCCTACAAGCCACAACCAGAACATGCCTAATATAGAGGTGATGGTGCAGAAAGCTCTCTGCTTTGACCAACTCATTTTCCCCACCTCTCTCTCCTGGTCCTGAACGAATCAAAGCATAAAGAACAGAGAGGTTGCAGGACGATATGATTATTATTGACAAAACCAAAACACACTGCTGGATGGTGATGTTATTATGCATACATGGAGCTCTAACTAAGATCATTCCAAAATTTAGAAGCCAAGCACAGCCAATGCTGATGTTTCTGATCCTGACCCCATGGGCAGTTCTAAGACCCAAGTAAGTGATGGGGTGAACAACGGCCAGGTAACGCTCTACACAGGTCAGGAGGTGTAAGAATATCCCTGCATAGCAAGTGGTATAAAGTCCTACTGTTTTCATTAATGAGTGATTAGTGTATGTGCCACATAAATAGCAGAAACCCCTAAGATCCACATCGGCTCCATGACAACCATGTGATAAGTGATGATATAGGCGTGACTTGCTTTTTTAAAGGAGCGCTGCTGCCTCCATCGTTGGTG